>NW_027137565.1:3567788-3782338 GCF_001692895.1 Cenococcum geophilum 1.58 | reverse complement strand
AGGGGTATCCTGCCAGGAACCTGACAGGACGATCAGGAAATACTAGTTTCCTGTCAGGAGCCTGTCAGGACGATTAGGAAATACTAGTTTCCTGTTAGGACCCTAACAGGACGATCAGGAAATCAAAGATCCTGGTAGGAGCCTATTAGGACGATTAGGAAATACTAGTTTCCTGTCAGGACCCTGACAGGACGATCAGGAAAATTAAAATCCTGCCAGGAGCCTGCCAGGAGCCTGCCAGGAGCCTGTTAGGACGATTAGGACCTCCAGGAAAATCAAAATCCTGTCAGGAGGCCTCCAGGATCTTGGCACCCCAACAAAATGCTGATGTCGTTAAGATGTCCAGGAACTTTAACCGGCGGTTAAAGTTGTCTAATTAGTTGGATTCTTAAATACTAAGTTTTATTATATAACATTGTTTTAGGGTGATGCTAATCGGACACCCCCTAATTGCTAGGTGGACACCCCCCCAAATCAGGTTTGGGGCCTGCCTTAATAGGTTAGAATATTACGTGTGTTTGACTTATTTGCATCTGCATCGCAGAATCGCATCCTCTTCAAAATCTCAACACTATCCTGCCGATAGCCCTTACTACTACCGCCGTGGCTCTTAACGCCGCGCCTATAGCAAATTATGACTCAGCAGAGGCAGGAATTAAAGACCTTAATGCCTAAGCAATATTGTAAGGCTTTGCGATAATTATAAAGCGATCCAAAAAGGACAAACAAACTCTGCTGACTGTACGCAAGCTATAGCTTATATGCGACCGAGGAAAACACTATATACTAGATGCGCGTAGTCGTCGTACTGCCTCTAAGAAGACCGACTGTCCCTTTAAAGCCACACTATCTTGTATAGAAGTTGGCTGGGTCTATGAGACTTAAGATCCTACTTATAATCACGACGCCTTCTTACCTGGCTCTACACCTCCTGCGCACCGGTAGCGGTCTGATGAAATAATTAAGACAATTCGCGATTAAGTCGCCAGTAATACGCCTTGCCTATTAATTCTTTTAAATCTTCTGCGAGCTGGAGTTATAATTGACATAAAAGACATCTATAATAAGAGGCAGGGCTACAAGAAGGAGCTTCTTAATGGGCTTACACCTATATAAGCTGTAACCGACTACGGTACCCTGCCAAAACACTACCTTGTCTTACTAGCGTACCACCTTGTTTCAGTTGCCTAGCCCTTGACTCGCTCACCGACTCGGTCTACTTTCGTGTATTTATACCTCTTGATTTCCATAGATTTACAATTAAGTTGCTCGTTCATTCCCACACACTGCAAAGCTTACATAAGCTCTACTAAGAATCCTTAATATATTTGGCGGCGAGAATCCTAATGCTTATTACTTCTACGCGCATAAGGAAGACGATTAAAACCGACTTAAATATCTATTCTTTGCCTACCTAGAGTTAATTAAGCTTTTCGAAACTAATTACGATGTAGTTTTGCTTAATTGCACCTACAAAACCAATAGGTTTAAGATGCCGTTCCTCTATATTACTGGTATTATAAGTATAAATACGAATTTTAAAATAGGATACTGCTTTCTTTCTGGCGAGCAAGAGGTTGATTACCGCTTTCCTATTAAACAGCTCTATTTACTATGCGAACGCCTTAACGTTAATATTAAGGTCTTTATTACTAATAAGGAGACGGCACTAAAGAAGGCGCTACGGCTTTACTTTCCACGCGCTCCTTAAATACTCTGCCTATAACACGTAGAGAAAAACGTTGGTAGTAAGGTAGTAGAGACTTAGAAGAAGCAGGAAGAAGAGGCCCTTACCGTTGCTACTACTGATAAGGAAGTAGAGAAGGTATAGAACGATTATAAATCCTTTATGCAGCGCTTCCTTTCCTGCCTGCGGTAGGGGACTGTGTACGAGTTTAATAAAGCTTAGAATAGCCTTCTAGAAGACTACAGCAATTAGAAAGATCTTATTAAGTATCTTCGCAAGGAGTAGTGGCCCTTTCGTATGGAAATTGCCGACTACTATGTAGATCTATATCTGCATTTTAGAACTAGGTAAGTTTTTTTATACAAACTGTAGAGCTTACCTACGCCTTCTACGCGCGAGCTAGATATCCGCCTTTAGATTCTAATTTAGATAATAGAGTTATATTGTGAGTTGAAGGCGCATATAGTATTTTAAAACGATATTTACAAGTTTCTACTGGCGATCTATTTAACGTCCTTTAGGATGTCGTAAACCTAATTTTAAATACTCTTAATAAGTATACTATTTACCTAGGGAATATACAAAGACGCCCGCCGTATAATATTCGACTGCCAGAGCTTTTGGAGCTTATTGGTAAGGTAACGCCTTAAGGCCTTAGGAAGGTTGTAGAACAGATTAAGCTCGCAAAGTTGCCCAACTATAAGAACACCTATATAGGTAGATTTACAAGCACGTACGGCCTTCCTTACTATTATACTTTGTATCGGCAACTATACCGAAGCTCTACTTCTGAGTTAAAAGTCGGCCTTAATGCGATCTATGAGCACTAGCTTTTTAAACGTCCTTATTGGAACTCCCCCTATATACCAATCAATCCTATACTACTTATATAAGACCTAGCAGTTATTTAGCGTCGCTACGGTCGTCCTAAAGGCCCTACTAACCCCCGCAAGCGTGATAACTTAACCCGTTGGGGGCTATTAAGATTTAAGATAGTTGGCAACAATACTGGTGATATAGGATGAGGCCATGGACGTCGGCATGCCCGCGGAGGCTGTTTATAGACGCTAAAAAGAAGTAGCAGTACCTAATTAAGTTTACGCGTAGCCTTGTAGAGCACTATATAGTCTAATTAGTCAACTCAGGAATAGGTTAAGGTTAATTCTAGTGGTGGATATAGTAGTGGAAGTCAAAATACTACTGTAGATGCCTTGCCACCTATTGGCAGCAATATTTAACAGGCTTTAAGCGGTCAGAGGGCTTTGCCCTTTTAGGTAGACTTTACTAAGGGGTCCTTTAGCGCATTCCAGCTTTAATTTTAACTCTTTTATATATGCTATAGTTAAAATTAAGACTTAATTAAGGTGTTGCAGTTATAAAAGTTACATATTAAAAGTTTTAATTTTCGCGATGTAGATGCAAATAAGTCAAACATATATAATATTCTAACCTATTAAGGCAGGCGCTAAACCTAATTTAGGGGGATGTTTACCTAGCAATTGGGGGGTGTCTACCTAGCAATTAGGGGGTGTCTAATTAGCATCACCCTTGTTTTAAACCTTTAGTAATACCCCCCTTTCTTCTTTTCTATACCTTAAATGCCCCTTTTATATATATATAGTAATCACAGCGTCGCCAAAGCTCCGCCTCTATAGAAGGGGGGGTAATGTTATAGAACCCCACTACAGGGGCCTCTATAGGAGAGCCCTGTGCTTTTATATACACCTTATATATAGCTTATATCAGCTACGCGTAGGTATATTACCTCCTTACGCCCTCAACCCTTATAATTAATCGCGTAACGTCTTATAGACTCCTTAAATATGTAACGGAACCTTATAGCAAGAACTATAATAGGCTTATTAATGGGCTAGGTATATAGGTAAAGTAAGTTAAAGTTAACAGTATAATAATAACTGGTGGAGTAGTTGCCTAATAGATTAACGCTAATTGTATTCTAAGAATTACTATAAAGAAGGAACTATCTAGGTAGGGACTAAGGGTCCTTAAATACACAACCGTACTTCTATAAAATCCTTCTTATAGGTAATATACGTATACTCTATTTACTTTATTACAAATTATACGGATTATATAGATTATATAGATTACCCTATATAACCTTAGTTACTATTCCTCGTTATATAGTTCTACTAGTTCTATTCTAGACTATGCCTAAATTAACTAACTAGCTTCTTTCGACTCTTCTCTAAGTAGTTATAATATTATACTTAAAGCGTCCGTAACACTATCTCCCTCCTCTTTATCTTTGTTCTTAAAGATTCTAAATATCTCTAAGTTGTTTACTAGAGGTGTAATATCCGTCTAATTAATTTGGTTAATATTATTGCTTATTATACCTAAAGCAATTTCTTTGTCTTTAACTGCTCGTCGTATTCGCACTATTGCTATAATATTATCTCTTAGTGAAATTATACTATCTCCGTGTTTTTGCTATTTAAAAAAGGGGTTAGTTTATATTATGTTAGCAAACCTATCTTCGTAATAACTGTTCTCTTACTTAGAATGCACTAAAGCGAATATTTGTTTATCCTATAACGTTCGCTCCGTCTTTAATACTAAATATACGTAACCTATTACTTTTAATAGTTGTCTAGTTCCCTAATTAATTTGTCTTAGGGTCTTATATTTAATCTACTACTGCGCAGCTAGATAATAAACTATCTATTACTCTTGCTAAGTTACGCCATTCTTAGGACGCTGAATAAGAGGCTGCCGATACTTAGTAACGGGCCCTTAAGTCTCATCTTACGGCATTCGCTTAGTTAATTCGTCTTAAGAAGGTTTATAAAAAGGTGCGTTTTAAGGAGTAGAAACTTATAAAATAGGGTTTATAGGAACTTAGTAATAAAAGAACGGACTTTCTTCTAACTAAGAAGGAAATAGATCTAAGTAGTTCGGTAACTGCTCTTCTTAGGTCCCCCTTAGGTAACTTATTCTTTAGTAATTCTTTTTTATTAATGCTTCCTAACCTAATCTCTTTTAATACTCCTATACCTTTCCTATAGCGTTCTTTAAATTTTTTAGTAGTTTCTAAGTAGTCTTAGTGTAGCCTATCCACTTTATTTCGTACTATATTTTATTATTAATATCCTTATAGCTAACGATCTTTAAAACTTACTATTTGTCTTCTTCTTATCCTCTATATATGTCTGCTTTATAAACTAGTGGCTTAATATTCCTGTATACTGGCTCTAGTATTACAATATACTATATATGGTAGATCTTTATTTTGGCTAGTAGGTCTAACTTAAATATAACTAATAAAATCCTTTGCTTAATTTTAAAAGGTCCTAGCCTAATATAGTCCAATTTCTTACTTAGTTATTAACTCTTAAAATTTTTATATAGTAGCTATACTTTATCTCCCTCCTTAAGATCTAGTCCCTTGGATCTTTTAGCATTATAGTACTTTTTTATTCTCTTTTATACTTTCTTTACTAATTCTATAAGGTTTATATAAAGATTTATTAACGTCTTTATTCTTTCTTTAGCTATACTACTTATTTTCTTTACTTACTATAGTAATAACGATATTCTTAGCTTATATCTATAATTTGCTTTAAATAGTAATATGCCTATTCCTTCTTATAGCGTTATATTATATATAAATTGTATAATTGGTAATAGCAATACCTAATTGTTCTATATATAATTAATATAGTATCTTAGATACTATTCTAATGTCTAATTTAGTCTTTCCGTTTAACTATCTATCTGTAGATAATATACGGTAGAAGTTACTGCTTTAACTCCTTATTCCGCTAAGAATACCTTTTAAAATGCTGCTATAAATCTTAGATCTCTATCCGATATAATCTTACTTAGTGCTCTATGTCTTATAAACACTTCCTTAATATAGATTTTAGCGATATCTTCTACTAATATTTCTTCTGTGCATGCTATAAAGTATCCCTACTTTATAAGCTTGTTTACTATTACTAGGATCGCGTTATAATCCTATCTAGTAATAGGGTCTCTTAACTTTAGCAACTTAATAATAAAGTCCTATAATATAACCTCCTATAGTCTCTCTAGTATTTTAATAGGTTATAGCCCTCCGTATGGCTTATACCTTATTAATTTATTTCTTTAGTAATCTAGATATTCCTTTATAACTTTTTATATTAAGCCTTAGATTCTATTAATAATATACTCCTCTTAGAGTCTTAATACTAAGCCCGTGGCTCTGTTATGTCCTTAAGTTATTCCCTTATAGAAATCTTTTACGAAATGCTCTGTTATGCTTTTTAGGATATACTTAGCTTCTCAATTTTTGTATATATCTATTTATAAATCTTCTAGTTATGCTTTTAGAATTTTTTATACCTAAAAGCTCTCTAGTACCTCGTAAACTCTTTCTAGTTCCCCATTTTCCTAAGTTGCTGTAATTTTTAAATAATTATACCTAATTAATCTGTCTATGTCTTTCCGCAGTAAAGCCCCTAATGGCTTTTTATTATTCTATAGTTTAGCCTTCTAATTTAGAGCATCTGCTTATATATTATCTATACCCTTAATATACTAAATCTTAAAATAGTATTTTGTAAGTATCTCTGCCTATCTAACCTATCTCTAGTTAAGTTCCTTTATTATTAGAAATCCTATTAGGTTCTTATAATCCGTCTTAACTATAAATAGTTTCTCTATGCCTTATAAGAATGCTCTCTATTTCTTTAGTGCTGCGACTATACTTAACAACTCCTTATTATAGATGTTATAGTTTAACTCTAGTAGTGTTATTTTCCGACTATAATATGCTACTAGGTGCCATCTATCCTAATGTTTTTATATAAAGTATGCCCCTAGTATATAGTCTAATATATCTATTTCTATAACCGTTTTTAGTCCTAGTTAATAGATCTTAAAAACTAGCTCCTAGGTAAATAACTCTTTAACTTTTTTAAAGAGTTCTCGCTGTTCCTCTCCCTATACCTATAGTTCTTCTTTCTTTATTAACCGCGTAAATGGCTTAATATCTTTTAACTATTGCGCTATAAACCTCCTATAGTAATTACAAAACCCTAAAAACAATCTTAGCTGTATAACGTTCTCTAATTCTTACTAATTTACTATAGCCTTAATCTTTTTTAGATCTATACTAAGTTGGCTTAGTTTAATAATAAATCTAACAAAATTGGTCTTCCTAGTAAAAAACTCGCATTTTTTAATTATTACTAGCATCTATTCTTCCTATAGTCTCCTTAAGACCCATTTAACGTATTCTCCATACTCTTCCTTAGTTATTAAGTAGATAATAATATTGTTAAAGTATACTATAACAAATTTATTTAAGTGTTCTCCTAATATGTTGTTAATACGCTTCTAGAACATTGCTAATACGTTTATAAGCCTAAATTATATAACTAATAGTTTATATAGTCCTTCCTTTAACCTAAAGGCTACCTTTTATTTGTTGCCTTTCTTAATCCTAATTTAATAATATGCCTATCTTAAATCTATCTTTATAAAGATTTATATATTGCCTATTCTGTCTTAGATTTTGCTAATTAAGGGTAAAGGATACCTATCCTTTCTAGTAATACTATTTAACTATCTATAGTTAATATGTAGTCTTAGTTTAATATTCTTCTTTGGTATAAATAGTACTAGATAACCCGCTAATAACTGCGATAGTCTAATATATCCCTTTTATAAGTTTTCTTAAATAAACTCTTTTAGCGCTCTACCTTCTTCTTTAGTAAGCTTATAGATTGGAAAGAACCTTAGACTTATTCCTAGTTCTAATTCTATTTTATAGTCCTATACTATATACTCTAACAGCTTCTCGCTTTTTAGTAACTATAGTTTCTTGCTATACTTATAGTATTTCTTTAGTACGTAACTTAGTCCTTTTTCTATTTCTTTATAGATCGCCCCTACTTAGTACTATACCATCTTAGCTTATTATTACATTTTGCGTTATTAAGTATCCCTAATATTAACCTAACCTATAACCTAATCGATCTTTAGATTATATTCCTATAACTAAGGTATCTCTAATACTGCCTTATTATTTCCTAATAGTAATATATTAAAAGACATCTTAATTTATCTCCCTTTAATAGTTAACTATATAGGTCTGGTTTTAAGATTAATAATACCTCCTCCATAGGCTATCGGATCTCCTAAAATTGTCACTAATAGGTAAGGATACTCCTTTTTCCTATGTGGTAATCCTATTCTTTTAACTGCTGCTAGTAAGATATAGTTCCTTATTACTCCACTATCTATTAATACTTTAAACTACTAATCTTACCATTTAGCTCGTAAATTTAGGTGTTATCCTTAAATTCCTTTAAGGGTTTAAGGCTCTACTACTAGTTCCCTCTAGTCCTATAGGCCTCTACTTTTCCCAACTATTAGCTGCTTAATTCTATTTATACTTAGTCTACCTTTAGCTAATACTTAGTTCGCTTTTTATCTTTAATATATTATAGACATATATTTTTTAGGCATTCCTACTACTATTATCCATCTAGGTATTCTTCCGTAAGGAATCTTCCTAGCTAAAGTATTAAGTTACCTAACTCCTAAACTTCTACTAGATGCCAGCTATACATATACTTAGCGTTTTAATACCTTTATTCTTTTACTAACTAATATATTCTTATAGGGTATTTCCAATATTTATCTTTTGGTGCTCTGTATATATTATATATATTATTTACGCATATAATCTATACTAATATATAATATACTTAGTGCTTTAAGTTAACTCTTAGTTTATCTTTATCCTTAAGTTTAAACCTTTATTATATTAATCTAAACGTTGCAACTTTATTTACAGGTACTAAGATACGCCTCTTGCTTTTCTAGTCCTCTAAATACTCCTCTAGATCTTTTAATATTATAATTAAGGCTCCCTTAATATGACTTATCGCTTTTTCTATAATCGGGTGGTCTTAGATAACATTCTTGTTTAACCACATATAGAAATCTTCCTACTTATTATTATGCCTTTACCTATACCACTTTTAGTATAGCTGCTAGAGTATATACGGTTTATTTATAAGGAAGTATCTTCTTATTACTACGTCGTAACAGCCCTTTATATATCGTTTCTTAAACCTAGTTAAAATCCCTAAATCCTCTTCTTATTCTAGTTTAGTAAGCCACTTAGCTCTTAGTATGCCTGCTTTAGGCCTATTAGTAATTCTTTATACTAGTGCTCTATCCCTTATACGTCCTAATATGCTAGATCTCTTATCTAGTTTCTATTCTTACCATAAGGTAATCCTTACTCTAAACTCCTCTATAGTTTCTTTCTTTTCGCGTCTTATAAGCGGATCCTTAAAGTCTTCTTACTTCTTAATCTTAGTATTAGTCTTCCAATCTTTAGGCTAAATGCTGTGTTCCCCTAGTAGGTCCTCTAGGTCTATCTATCTATCTCCTAGTCTAATTGCTATTTATACCGCAGATTCTCTAATCTAGTTAATGGTTCTTATTTATGTCTTAAAGTCTTAGTTCTATAGGATTCTTAATCCCAAGCTTACTTCTAACTTAAGCTTTACCCTAGCCTTAGTCCAACTAGGCTTACTTAGTATTCTTATCTCGTCTTAAGAGTCTTAAATCTTACTTATCTTATCTTAAGAGTCTTATACCTATAGGAAACTCTATCCTAAGCTTATTTATATATCTTTAAACTAAGCTACTACCCTACTCTATTAGTTTCTATCCGTTATGGGTCCTTAGGTTTACCTTATCTTGTCTTAAGAATCTTAGTCGTCTTTTATCTCATCTTAAGAGTCTTAAGCCTTTGGCTTCTTGCCTTTATTAAGTACTAAAGTGGCTCGCTATCCTACTTCTCTTATATCTCGTGAAGTAATAGACATTGTATCTAGCGGGGTCTTAATCCCTACTAATATTCCCTATTCTATAGTGGAATTATCCTCTACCTCTATTATAACATCTTTAAGGTCTATATACTCCTAATAAGCTGCTTTCATTGCCTTATTATTATAGAATGTTTCGCCTACGTTAAATTTATCGTCCTTAATATCCGATCTATAAACTAGTTTATTAGTCCCTTTATATTCTAAGGATTATAGCTCCTATAGCCAATAGCTTGCGCTATACTTAGCGTCTTTATAAATTTAGTATGCGTTATTATAATAAAACGTAAAACTTCTAATTAAACACTCTTTTGTTCCTTATAGTATACTATCGCCCCTCTATACGTATATATCTTTTACTAGTTAGGTTCCCTTTATTATATAGTAACTCTAACTATCTTTATAATCCCTTGCGAAATAACCCTATTTTCCGCAATTTATATAAGCTCTATTTTTAAACTATTAACTTTGCTATAGAGTCCGCCTAAACGTCTTCTACTACTAAGATCCCTAGTTTAGCCTCTACTCCTTAGTCCTATAATTACTAGATCCTTAACCTTTAGGTTTTTACGGTTTCTTACTCCATCTCTTATAGGCTTCTTTAGTACCACTTAGGTCTATTAGCTCTACGCTATACTATAGTTTCTAACTTAGCTTTAGTTAATGCGTACTCTACGCCTTATACAACTATAGAACTCTATTCTAACCTTTTTTAGCCTATTCCCTTTAGTAAATCTAATTGTTAATCTTAATTACCTAATCTATTAAATCCCTTAGGGTATCCGTATCTTCCATTAGGATAATTACGTCCTAGACTTTAGCCTTAAGTCCCTACTTATACTATGCTATAAGCGCCTTATTATTCCACTTAACTTATATTGCTAGCGTTTAGAACTATATTATATACTTAATTACTAAGGTTTACTGCGTAATATCCTAGAGTTTTCTTTCCGCTATAGTTACTGCCTCTAGGTCTCTAAACATTTACATAAGTTACTCTATAAACCCTTCCTAGCTTAAAAACATAAACTACACCTCTTAATTAGTGGTTGTTATTCCATTTACCTATATTTCTATAAGGTAAAGCTTAAACTACTTAAGTGCCCTTCTTAACAGGAATAGTCCTATATAGGCTATTCGATCTATAGGTGTTAGTAGCTTTACCCCTTCTTACGTAACCTTAAAGTGCATTTATATAAGGAATCCTTTAAGCTTTAATCTTTCTCTTAAGTACCTTTTAATTAATAGTAACTTAATCCTTACCGCACCTATCCTATTAACCCTTTTTTCCATTACTACATTATTAGCCATTAACTAGTCGATTATCTCTTATAGCTGTCCGACCGTTACAGGTTATTAAGAATTAGTGTCCGCTATACTGGTATCTCCTCCTGACCTTAAAGTAGTTGCTGCCGTCGATAGCGTTATAGTAGCTGCTTTTGGTGGCATATTATTTGACTTTTTATACTTATTACCGTAACTAGGTAGTGATTATATAACGGAACTTTATAGCAAGAACTACAGTAGGCTTATTAATGGGCTAGGTGTATAGGTAAAGTAAGTTAAAGTTAACAGTGTAATAATAATTGGTGGAGTGGTTACCTAATAGATTAACTCTAATTGTATTCTAAGAATTACTACAAAGAAGGAACTATCTAGGTAGGGACTAAGGGTCCTTAAATACACAACCGTACTCCTATAAAATCCTTCTTATACGTAATATACGTGTGCTCTATCTGCTCTGTTACGGATTACACGGATCGTATAGATTATATAGATTACCCTACGTGACCTCAGTTACCATTCCTCGTTATATAGTTCTACCGGTTCTATCCTAGACTGTACCTGAATTAACTAACTAGCTTCTTCCGACTCTTCTCTAAGTAGTCGTAACATTGTACTTAAAGCGTCCGTAATAAAATATATACGCTCTATAGCTACTACCCTTATTCCGTAACAGTCTTCTATAGGTATTATTATATTTTAAACCTTAGTCTTTAGTCCTTATTAATACTAAGCTATTAACGCCTTCTGGTCCCACTTAGTCTAAGCTATTAGTATTTAGAACTCTATTATATAGTCTATTACTAATCTCTTTTACGTAAGCTAAAAAAGCTTCCCTTTTGCTATTACTATTAATTCTAGATCTCTATATATCTATATAAGTCTACTAGCGAATTTATTCTAGCTTAAGAATATATACCGCGCTTTTAAATTAGTAGTAGCTAACCTATTAGCTTATATCTCTATAAGATAGGATTTAAACTATTTTAGTGCCTACCCTATTAAGAACAATCCTATATACGCTACTTAATCGCTTAATGTTACTAGCTTAGTCCCCTTATATAGTATCTTTATTCGTATCTATATAAGGAATCCCTTTAACTTATATTTTTCTCCTAAGAACCTTTTAATTTACGGCATTTTAATCTTTTCTCTTTTTATATCCGCTATTTATTAAAGTAGTGCCTAATTATTAGTATTATTCTACTTAACGATACTTCTTAACTAGTTTATTATAACTACTTATAAGTCTTTATTGTGCATATTAGTATCTCCGCCTAATCCTAAAGTAGTTACTACTGTAGATAGCGTTACAGTTATTACTTACTTAGGTAGTATATTATTTAACTTCATTTTACTATAACCGTAGTAGTAAATATATAATAAAGCCTTGTAGGAAATACTACGGTAGACTTATTAACGGGCTTAGTATATAGGTATAGGTTAAGTTAATAAGTAAATATAACTAGCAGAGTAGGTTGCCTAATAGATTAACTCTAATTATATTCTAAGATTTACTATAAAGAAGAGAACTATCTAGGTAGAGACTAAGGTCCTTTAAATATATAATACTACGCTTAAGAAATGTACTAAGTACGTTAGTACGTTAATATGTTAGTATGTTACATTCCTACGTTCCTATATTTCTACGTTCCAAACTTATAACGTAACTAGCTATATAACTCGGCTACCCTTTATCCTATAGCCTAATTGGTTCTAGAGCCTTCTATACTATTTTAACTAACCCATTTATATCTCTCCTTAGTAGTGCTACTACTAGTAATATAAGGTCCGTAATATATATTAATCTCTTTTTTATATATATTTAGTAGGCTAGGGGTTATAGAGATTAAGGTAACTATTATATAGTAATATGCTTTTAGAAGCTAGTAAAGAAATAGGTGCGACTAATATACGTTTTTATAGATATGCTTGCATTAAGAGTATATATAGCTCTATTTAAATAAGGCCTTAAAGGCCTATAGACTACTTATAGCACCCTAGCTTATAGATATAGCTAAAGCATGCCTTGCTATAGGCTACTACTCGCGACTTAGAAGATCTATAATGACGGTTATCCTATAAAAAGAAGGTAAAGCAGATTACTTAACCCTAGAAAGCTACCGCCCTATTGCCTTAGAAAACACCCTTAATAAGATTTTAAAAAGGGTAATAGCGGACTATATAGTAGATACGGCTAAGGAATACGCCCTACTACCATAAAGCTAAATAGGGGTAAGAAAGAACTACTTAGCACTATTAGCACTTACGCTACTCGCTATTACTATTAAATCTATATAGGTGATGCGAAGGGACTTTGTAGTATTAATGCTTAGCCTAGATATTAGTAGTGCCTATAATAACATACCCCACAAGCGTCTCTTATATATCCTTGGGGCAAAGGGTTTCCTAAAATAAATTATATAATTTATTTAAGAGTTTATAGGCTAGAAAGAAACATTACTGGCCTTTAGCAGATACTAGAGCCCCCCTATCGCAGTTATAATAGGAATATTATAAGGATTATCCCTCTCGCCTATACTCTTCCTTTTCTTTATAAGTAACCTACTTAACTTTTTTAAGAAAGGGGCGACCTAGGGGATAGGCTTCGTTAATAATATAAACCTAATTATATACGGGCTAACAGCCGTAGGGAATTGCAGAATACTAGAGAAAGCCTATAACACCTATATAGAATAGGTAAGATAATATAGAGTCTAATTCTTACTAGAGAAATACTAGCTAATCTATAGATCTCTAGTATGCAATTTATATCTAAGGCTTTAGGGGTTAACTAGTTTAGGGCCTAAGGGTACTAGGAGTATAGGTAGATAGTAAGCTCTAGTAGAGCGTATATACGGCGTAAACGGCCTATAAGAGCTAAGTATAGTATATTATATTATCTAGGATTGTTAATTCTATATAGGGTCCATGCTTCTAGAGGTCACGCCTACTATATATAGTAGTTATCTAGCTAACTATAACGTATAGGTCCAGTATTTGGGGCATTAGAGAAACTAAAAAAGGCCCCCCTAAATCGCTCCTTAAATTACTTTAAAAGGTCTAAATAGCTTACCTTTAAAGTATTATAGGCGGGTATAAGCAAACGGCTACAGCACTACTCAAGAAGGAAGCTAATATTCTCCCCTTATAACTATATATTAAAGCTACTGTAATATAATAAACGTAAAATAAACGTAACTCTAATATTATAAAGTATACTAAGATACGCCTAAATAAACTATAAAGGGACCTTAGGGTGCCCTATAGGAGAATAAACTAATAACCCTAAAGTAGGGAAGATATATTAGAGAAATAGGTAAAGAAAGTAGAAGAAAAATAGTGCTGCTTTAGGGCCCAGGCCTATATAGAGGAGAAAGGGAGACGCGTAAGAGGCTAGTAAAGATATTAGTAAGAGAGAGAAAGGAGCTAAAGTAGAGCATAAAAGAATACTAGGAAACTATTTACCGTAATATAATACTAGTTAGACTAACGCTAGAGAAGCGTATAGGAGTTAAAGGTATAGAGGCTAACTTAGGCAAAAGGAACCTAAGCTATAGTATAGTTAACGCTATAGGGGGTAAATACCTAAGGGCTCTAAAAAGGCCTAATAAAGGCAGAAAATATAATAGCGATACTCTTAAGAATAGGAATAATAGGACTAAAAGACTGGCTCTACTAGGCGGGTGTCCTAGTAGGTAGCCTAAGATTTAAATATGGCTGGCTAAAATAGATACCAAAACACGTAATACTATTATGCCCCTTAGACACTAAGAAGTAATGCTCTTAACAGCTAGTATAGAGAACTATAATATACTACTCTTAATATAAATAGGCCTTAAGGCGGTTACCTAGTAGCTTATTAGCTAAAATATACTAAACTAGTTCCGGGTTATAAGGGAAATAGTAATAAAAGGCAAAGGGGCGAGCAATAGGCGCCCCCTAATAACTCTATAGTAGTAGAGTAAAGTTTATAATACTAGCGCGTCCGTAGGCTTATTACGGTAGTAGTGGTTCCTAAGGAGGCTAAAAAGTAGGGTAGTAAAGCACTATAGGCGACTTATGAGCGCTAAGTAGGCGCTAAGTAGGCGAGTTTTAAAAGGCGGGGGGTTTTCTTAAGTAGAGTTTTCTCCCTATATATAAATAAGGAGTAGTCCGCGTAGGCCTAATAGAGATCTAAATTGGACGTTAAGCAATAAATAATAATATATATAGCTCTACTATAGTATACTTAATAGTTTTAGGGTTTTAATTACCTCCCCCCTAAGTATAAATAATCTACGCTAATACTAGAGGGTCTTTATAAATACTCGCTACTAATAATAATAGGTCCTCTATTATATTTATAACCAGTATAAAAAAGGAGTATTCTAGCTATAGCAAATAGACTACTTTATTGGTCTTAATATCTATTAGAAGCGTATTAAGGGTAACTATTTAGAGGCATCTAGGGTCTAAAGAACCCTAGATAAATTATTTAGAACGGAAGCTAATTAATAGATCTGCTTTTGCGAGCCAATCCTATCTAAGAGCTATATTATAACTATTAAATAAGCTACTCTAAAAGGTCTAGGGGCTAATAGTATAAGGAGTACCCTAAGAGTCTCTAGTAGTAACTATTAGATTATAAGTATCCTAAATTATTATCTAGTTGCTATTAAGAAAACATATAATGGGCTTATATAAAAATAGCGCGTAGTATATTGGTAGGCTAAACCTATAAATAGTATCTTAGTTAATAAGGTTAATTTAACACCTATTATTATATAAGCAATATAGGCGGACTTTACCCTACGGCGTATCTATTATAACGTATACTATAATATATTTCTTCTCTCCCTCTATATTAGGCCCTAGTTATAGTTTAAAAATATATATAACTAGAGCTTTAGGTTTTCTGAAAGCCGGCCTAACGTATCTTTACTAGCTTACTTCTAGTATTCTTTATAATAGCTACCTATAGGTCTCCTTTAACTTATATATATATAGTACTAGTATTCAAGTGGTCCTCTAAGCTATCTAGCTTTTAAGTAGTCTCCTTAGGAGTTTACTTAAGAAAGTATTACCCTTTTTAGGTTTTATTTCCTAAACCTAACTCTATAAAGCCTATATTATAACCAAGCTTTAAGCGTAAAGGTTTACTACTACTAACTACGCGATCTTCTATAAGCTTTATTATATTAAGCAGTTACTTTATATAGCGGATTTTAGTAAAGAGGTCTTTAGTAGTTTTTACCTATTTAATAAAGTTTTAGCGAAAGAGCTCTGCTTATAGGTAGGCTAAAAAGCATAAAAACTAAATATCTACTTATTGCTTAGGATTAATAAAAGGGGTATATAAGAAGCGATCCTCTAAGCTATATATATAGGCTAGAAAGACGTTAAACCTCTAGTTCTTCTTAATAATAGCTATATAGTATATAGTAGTATTATTAAAGTGTCTTACTATAGGGTTTCTAATCTAGTTTTAAACTATAGTCTTAAACTTATCCTATAGTAAAGGACCTTTTTCCTTAGTACCCAACCGTTAATATACTAGTTTGGCAATAATCTTTTCTTTTATAAGACCTTTAATAGCCTAGTACGTATATTACTTATAGTTATAGTTAGTGTTATTAACCTTAAATTGGTTCTTAACTACGGCGATCTACTAGTTAAAATACTATTAAGTAGTGCTACTAATATTAGGTAGTAACTTCTTAAATATAGCGTTAAGATTTATTTAGTGTATATATTTACGATATAATTCGTCCTTTTACTAAAGAGGCGATAGGAGGGCTTTATTAAATTAATAACACTCTATAAGTTAGCTGTTTTCTTAGCCAGCTTATCTAGCTTTTTTTATATTAGTAGTATTTAGTAAAACACTAGTAACCTTACTAAGCTTCTCTTAAGCCTAGGTATAAGTTAAACTAGTTTTTAGCGTTTATAGATATCTAATTATTTTAAGGTTTAGAAAGTAGCTTAAATTCTACTAGTATAATTTTAGCGGTTTCGTCTATACTAAATTCTAAGGCATTCTACGATTATATCGCTAGTGTATTACTATTAGGTATAGGTATTAGTCTTCTTTTTAAAGGTATTATAGAAAAATTAAACCGGCTGCCCTCCTGAGGGGATTAGAGGGGATTTAGATATAAAGTAAGAATATAAATAGGGAGTCCAATTAATAGAATAATAGGGTATATTATATAGACAGATAAATCCTTAAGGGAAAGGGAGGAGTTAATATATAAGGTAAGAAAGGGCTTTCCCTAGGTATATATAGCGTACGTACCTTATAGGTAAGTTATCCCTAGGTTATCCCTAAGTCGCCTATACCTTACGGCTATATAATTATCTACTTAAGGTTTTACCTAATATTATATTAATATAATATAATATAAGAGCGCGAAGAGGCTTTAAAGTAGATTTAAAGGAATAATATAAATTCTATTTAAATCTAGGGGTATAGCTCTTATAGAGAACAAGACGTTACGTAAAAAAGAGAAAGAAATAACGTAAGAATCTTATAATTAAATAGTTAGGGGCCTTGGCGGTTAATACGTGCGTATACACACGTAGTCTTTAACGGACTTTAGTAGAATTTAATTAATCTAGCAGAACTTGGTAGGAATTAATTAAGCTGGCAGAATTCGGCAGAATTTAGTTAAAGCGTTAGGTTTCACCTGTCGAGTATTTCACCGAGACATTCCTACTGTAACTAGGCTAGTCCCGTTACATCTTCCTATAAAACATTCACCGTTTTTAGGAGCTATGGGGCAAATCGAACAACCAGAGAGAAATATATTGCAAGTCGACATTACATCGGTGTCGTTTTGGTTTCCAAGAATTGTTGTCATGATTATACTTAGCAATTTTAAATAGTGAAGTCAATGTTGTGGTCAGGATAAAAGATAACGTTTAACGTTCCCAGAATGGGCAAAAGACATGTCAGGAATACAACTGCGAACATAAGTCGAGAAAGAGCAACTTTTGGATATTTTCATCAATTGCACTTAGCTACAGTGGAGCACATCCGCCATTCATTGGCATGCTGTCCTTCCCAGCTTATTGTCCGGGAAATAACTTAGCACAAAAACCCATTAAAGCACCAAGTTACCAAATCGCCGCATCTGCGTAAGAAAAAGAATCTCCATAGGCAAAAGCTCCACAAAGAGTGACAAGGTGTATAGTTCAAAAAGCAGGGAGCCATCAACCAATGTCAGAACAATTACATAAACCAACGATGTGTTTTAGACATCTCCGACGAACGACTGGGGTCCATCCGGTTGTTTTGCTAAAATCCCAGAACCAAAGAGCGCCTTGGCAGCTAGCCGTGCTGTCGTAATAGTCATTACACAAGCTCGTTAGGTCCGCTGCGACTCTGGCAACCGTTGGAGTGCGGCTTCGACGTCCCTGTCGTCGACGACAACGCCACTTTCAGAACATCGAGCCTTCGCGCGAAGCTCTGAACACAAGTTATCGATGTCAATGGTGCCGTCCTTGAATTCTGGCCGGCTCGCAAGTTTATCCCTGAGGAGAAGCTCGTCAGTACCGTGTTTAAATATAGATGTTGAGGTAACGAAAGTACTTACCATATCTTGTGGCAATTCAGCATTTGCGACATATCATCCCCAGGGACAACCTCGTCGTCTCCACCACCTTGCTGTCGCTCTATCTCTTCCAACGGATTCGGCTTGGGAATAGCTGGAGTATTATTGTCTCCGAAGTTGAAAGGACTTCCCAAGTCCGTGAAAGGGAAAGCATCGTTGAAGAAGCCACCAGTGAAATCTCCATCGCCCACGATGGCAGCTTGCGATTCGCGATAGTCGCCAAAGAGGGTTGGATCAAATTGGCCGCCGTTCTGATTTGCTAGGAAATCAATACCATTGATATCGGTGGCAGGTGTTTTGGCAGCTGCAGGAGCTGGCGTGGCGTTAGATTGAGATACCGCACGAGGAACTGGATTGCGTGGATTGCCGCAGGCCATATTCAGCATCTCACAGAAGGTGACCTCACCTTCCGAATTTCCATGACATATATAACCTTCACTTATTGTATCTAATGGGTTGTCACTGGGCTTTCCAGAACTCGGCGAATTGTGGCTCGGCTCTGGGGATGTCCCACATGATGAGTTTTGACCGCCATACTGAGAAACGGACGATGCAGATGGCGAATCGGAATTAGAGGATGAAGATCCACTGTTGAATTGGAACGCCCGAGAAGGCGTCGCAGAACTATCAGTGCTGCCACGATTGGACTGAGTTTTGGCAGGCATGTTATAATCGAATGGCGAGCTAGAACTGAGACCATTGAGCAAGGATGGGCTAAATAATCCATTTAGGTTGCCGGATCCTGTTGTTTGGATTCCGTTGGCACCATTTGAAGTGGTGTTTGGGTTCTTCTCGGGGGAATTGGCAGATGAACCATTAATCGAACTCCTCGGACTTATACTGTGCCCGTTGCTGTTCTGCCGCACAGGAGCACCTGGAGCACCTGGAGCGCCGCTCACTGACGGCTTGTTGGTGATTTTTGCCAGTGGCCCGTTGTCAAGAATGTGAGCACCTGGCAGACCACCAAAGCGAGGAAATTCGAATTGGAAATTATTCGCAGTAGTGCCATTTCCAGTCAGATATGAAGAAAAGCTGTTAGTGCTTGATGGTGACCGGCTTACGGCAGTGCTGTTGAGCGACAAGCGCTTGCGGTATTCGCGAAGCTCAGTCTGTAACCTCTGGACTTGGGCACGGAGGAGACCATTCTCATGATTTGCAGCGTCGGAAGCCTTTTCCAGCTCGGAAACCTTGACTTCAAGATCTTTGAGATGTTTCTCCTTTCTCTCTCTAAAAGCCCTTTGAGCTGCCCGATTCTGAGCCTTGCGTTTCTGGTATGCTGTTAGTTTACTTTTTTCCTAAAAAAAAAAATTTGTAAAATCGTACAGTTGTTGGTTCAGAAGTCAACGGCTTTCTGCCTGGTTTCTTCGCAGTCTTATCCTCCGGTTCTCTTCGCTTCCCACCACCATCTGGATCTTCAGTGTCATCTTCAGGACTCTTCCGTTTATCCGTAGTCTCGTTATCTCCTTCAAATTGCGAATTATCACCAGGAAGCCCGCCAATCATTAGGTCGCCATTCTCACCATTATCGAAATCGAAGCTACTGTCACCATCGAGATAGTCGACGAATGGGCTCTCATTGAGGTTGAATGCATCAAAATTAGATGCAGGCGTAGTCTGCTGAGGTGACGCGAAGAAGGTCAAATCTAGACTGTCTACGGCTGGGTACTGAAGTTGGGGATTGCTAGTCGAGCGCTTGGAATCGAGGCCATTCGAATACATGTTGTTTGTGCCGTTCTGATTTGATGCGAGAGCAGCAAGAAGAAGGTCTTGTTGATTTGATGAAAGGTAAAGCTGAGGGTTTGTTTTGTAGTCGTTGGCTGAGGCGCCAGCCATCTCGAACAGTTGAGGTATCAAGGGTGCGGGGTTCAAGATTAAGATGAACACCAAAAAGCTAAGAACAAAGTCCACTTAAGGCCCACAGCCTCAGAAAACCATACAATGCAATATTTTTGGAATAAAAAAAATTGATGGAAAGCGTGTATTTAGAGCGGTAGGATACGGATTAGCCTAGATGATGGAATCACACGTCAGCCTTCAGTTGGCTCAAACAGCGCGAATTTGCCACTATCGTGAGTCGAAGGGTAACATGTCGAATGGCCAAAAACCCCAGGGTTATTCTGGGGAAGACACGAGGGAGAAGGAAGAAGCGGTAGGCTGTGCAGGACGAACAATGACGGACGAGCGGGTTGCGCTCGAGCGTTTCGCAAGCGTACCTTTGATATTCATTCGCTTCTACAGAAGACGGCCCACGAATCGTACCGGATGGAAGACGCTGGTTACACTGAATGTGGGCGAGAGAGGGGATGGCAAAGGGATGGAGAAAGCGAGATGATGGAGAGTGGCGGGTGTTGAGCAAGTTGGCCAGGTCTAGCGGTGGAAATGCGCATGTCAGATGGGGTGCGCCGGAAACTTCGACCGCTTCCCGTTCAAGCAGCGGGCAGTTTGAGATTGTTTCGGAAGCTTGGATTGGTGTATTGCGGCATGGAATGGGAGCGAGGGAGGGGAAAGATGCACCAGTGTGAGAAGCGATTCTGCGAGATGGCATCGATGGGTTGGATTGCTAAGCAGCATAAAAGCGGCGGGTCGGCAGAATCGGCGTTAGGGCTGAGGCGAGAAAGCGGAGGAACAGGAGAGAAAATATCAGGGGGCCAGGAGCAAGCGCCGCTGGCTTTGTGCATGTAGGTGCCATGTACCTGTGAGAGGGAGTCATCTCTTGCAGCACTGCGACGAATGGGCGGCTGCAATTGCTGCCATCGCTCAAATCGACCTTCCGCTTTCTGTCTGCCCGAAGGGAACTCCGCTTCTATGACGTCCCCTCTTGGAGCCTCAGTGAAAAAGCAGCGTCTTCCACGTGATTCGTTCTGGAATCGATCGACCTCACTCTGGCATTCGGCATCTGCCGCTTCGGCCTTCCCGTCGCTTCCACTCATCCTCCACGACTACGCGCGGCCTCATCGCATCTAATCGCTATAACTTCAGTGTATAATCCGTGAAGAGATCGCCAATCTTGCAAAACATAATTGAAAGCCATGGCCAGCGAGTTGGCCTCGTTCGAGAGTGACCTGAATGGCTTTCGCCAGCAGGTAAGCCACGACGTAACCCCCATCTCCATCCCACATCTCTGTGGCAACTTTTACTAAACTTTTCTTCTTCAACAGCTTGAAACTTGCATGGCTAATTTGCAGTCTGACCCGGGTAATGAGGGTTTTCTGGACCTGAAGAAAACACTAGATGTTACCATCGCAGAATACGAGTCGATAATAGAAGAACTCAAGCCTGCCATTGCCCAAGAGCAAGCACAGGGCCCTTCCTCACCACCAGCGAAAGAAAAATGGTCAAAAGAGAACCACCCTGCATACCGAGATGGCTATCGCAAGCCGGCAACACCCCAGAGCCTAGTAGAGGAAGCTGCAATCCCTACTACATATAAAGTGAATGACACCGTCATGGCAAAATGGGTTTCTGGCGATAAGGTCTTCTACTCGGCTAAAATCACTCTCATCACCGGTTCATCATCTGCGCCAAAATACCATGTAAAGTTCATTGGCTATAATAGCACGGATGTGGTGCAGGGATCCGACATCAAGCCCCAATCCAATGAGTCCAAGAAGCGTAAAGCTGATGGCATCCCAGTAACCCAAACAGCGACTCCTATATCTGGCAATTCAAATGTTATCTCTGCAGCAGCAAGCATCGACCCTATGCTAGCGAGCCAAGTTCGCAAGGAGCCCAGCAAGGTCAGTGATGGACCGCCTAAGCCTGCTAAAGTTCCCCGCAAAGTCAAGGCGAACAAAGAACTCGAGGCAGGGAAAAGCAAGTGGATGGACTTCATGCAGAAAGGTCCCAAGACGACTGCTACAAAGAAAGAGAGCATGTTTCGCACACCAGATGGTGTCAACGCACGAGGTCAGATAGCCTTTCCAATCCGTTTTTGTTACACATCTGCTGACCCTACTGCAGTCGGGTTTACTGGATCCGGTGCGCCCATGCGCAAAGATCCGAATCGAGGGCGGCACATCTATCAGGCTGGAGGGGAGGACAATTAGGGCGAGAGATAATGTTAACGGAAATATGCCCGCAGTGGCGAGTGGATAATGGGCCTTGCACACAACCTATCCTAACTTCATCTGAATCTGATTTTCTTGATATCAGGAGCTAATGGCTAGTTTGCGATGCACAGATACTGATTACACCGACCTTTGGTTTTCATCTTGCATGACTGAGGCGTTTTGGTTGGGCTACGGGTATGGTACTGCATAACTTCAACATTCCTCTTGCAAAGAATCTCACATTTGATAGTCCTAGAGCCTTTCAAATCATATCGGATATCGAGAAGCATTTTATGGGTGGCACAGGATGCATCGCCTAACCCTTGCGATTTGTTACTGACATGTCCTTCACAGACAATGTACTAGCGCTTCATATGCCATGAAGTAGTTGTACCCCCGAATGTTAAAATTGGAAATTCCCATTATACCCATTTTGATTGTAACGATTTATATTTTTGGTAATATGCCTAGAATGCCCATGGCCCAAATAGAAATTAGAATAAACATTTTCAAATCTTTGCCCTCTCATTCTCGCTTGACCTCACTATGTGGTTGTTGAAACCAGTTCAAAAATACTAAGAATGGTCCAGGTGCTAATCGTTCCATCCCGTCCAAAACAGTATCCCTCAGCCCGTTTGGGCGAGCAGAGGGCCCCGTGCGCGAACACCAAAATCAGAACAACGCGTATATCTACATAGAATTCAACCATTAAATACACCACTACCTGCAAAATACCGTTCTGCAGGAACGATGGCTGTTGGGGGTTTGGTGTCGAGCGACTTAGCTTTAAAGATCGAGCTCTTATATTAATTTGCTATAAAATTAAAAGCTTTATATTCCTAAGTACGAGCACCAGATCAAGCTAATCTGATTGGTGAGTTCTTATCGATAACATGTGTGCCCATTTTAACGGGTTAATGGATACCTTCCATTCCTATTGAATTTTGTAAAAATTTTAATGACATTGTTTGGCTCCCAATTAGTGCTTCCATTATGCCTGAGCCAGACTCTGGTTAGAATGAGCATGGCATATGTACTAACACATTGTGGTATCAAAAGTATCCCTTCCCACGAGAGGTGGACCGTACGCGAACACTAGAATGATTACGAGCCTTGATCCTATTGATTCTATTAGCCAGCTCTTATTAATAACAGTAGGACGAAATACACTAGCGGAAGAGTTCAAAACGGCTTTTAGATTACCTTAGTAAGCAACTTAGACGGCAAGGGCAGAGTATAAGGCGCACTCACTAATACTAAAGTGTCACTAGCCTCTACCTAAGAAAACGCCGCTTTCTTTTAACCAACCAGCTACTACTAACCTTAAGTCTGCCCTGCCGTCTAAGGGCCTTTAGTACGGAACTCTCTCCCTTAAGCCGGTGGCGTCCTACGACCAATGCGTAAACCTTAGGAACGCCAACAAATCTAGCTTTCTAATTGGCCAGTTCCTTATCGATAACTACACCACCCCGGCGCATCCGGTTGAAAGCACATATCGATCTTGGTGATCAAACTGCAGTCTATACCTTTTGAAGTAATACGCACGGCCATTTTGACGTATCTTTACCTTTTTTGGATAAATCTACGCATTTTAATTAACGTAATCAACACGCGCTTTCCACCGGATGCCCCAGGGTGGTGTACAGGACGAACTCCACCGTGTTAAGGGATAGCGCTTAACTTTAATTTTCGCAACTTTGTACGGCGCCAAATTTAGCTAATCTAACTGGCTGGCCCTTATCGATAACCTAAGGACCCGATTTGACGTTGCAAGGGAATTTTCGCACCAAAGGCCCTTGGACGGCAACCAAGACAGCAATGCTGAAATACAGGGGTCATATAACGCTAGCAGAGGTTTTATAAAGCTATACTATTTAGGCACTGGGGAATTTGCTGTCTCGGTTGCCGTCTGAGTCGCTTACTGAGATAACTGTCAGACGTTAATTTCGGTGGAGGAGTTTAGTTAGTCAGCTCGGACCCAAAACTCCGCTCCTCCGACAAGCCTTACCACCAACATCGATACTTCACCCGCCACCGCCATTGGATTAAGAGGAAAATAAATACCTTTCCTTGTTAGTTATGTACTAGAGCTCCCATGGAAGTTACTACTCGGTGAGGTACAATTCGGAATGGAAGCGGACTGGGATGAGGTATGTGTATCAACACTTTAACACGCGCCGAGATTAACGCGCATTCCGTTCGCTATTCTCTTAAATCCCTATTTCTATAATTTCTACCATAGTTCGTCATATCAAATACTAACACCTTTGCACGAGCAGGTCGCTATCATCCAACTGCCTCCACCTGGGCCTCATAATGCTCCAACGCCGGTAACCACATTCGCTTTCGATACATCGCAAGAGCTGCTATGGATAGGCAACGATTTTGTGAGTACGTTCAACGGCTTCGCGGCCTAATTGAATCGAGGATACTAACTTACTGTGTCCAGGGCCGAGTCATGTCCTTCTACGGTCCGAATCTTGAGAAATACACCTCTTACAGGGCCCACCCTACAGCCGAAGGAGCTGTCCAGCAGCTATTGTTCACTGAAAAAGGCATATTGTCGATTTCAAAATGGAGTATACACTTTGCCATTCGTCGTGGCTTAACACAATGGCATCTCACGTATGTTTGGGATCCCAGAGGTGGATATTGGATCAATACTAGGGACTCTGGGGCGTGCTGATATATACGTTGCAGAAATGAGGCTTTTAAGGACCTACGATGTGTCAACTTCACATCAAAAGGGACGCGCGAGGTTCTCGTGGCAGGATGTCAGGACCAGATGTTTAAGGTTGATGTAGAGAAAGGATCTATCACAGAGACTGTGAGAGACTATGTTGGTAATTAACCTGAAAGAAGCATCCTAATAGAGGAATAGCTCCCGGCAACAGATAATTATACGATTATGAAAAGAGCGGGACAGTATATTTGCGCAGCAACCAGCACCGGATCAGTGCATATGCTTGATTCAGGCACTCTCGCCGTTATCAAATCTTGGAAAGCACACGCGGGATCCATCAATGACATGGATGCGAAATCGGACTTTCTTGTCACTTGCGGCTGGTCGCCTCGCCAACAGTTTGGTTTTATGCTGGACCCCTTTACAAATGTATTTGACTTGAAGACACTGGCGCCTCTCCCACCGATTCCATTCCATACAGGAGCCGCATTTGTTCGAATGCATCCACGAATGTCTACTACCAGCATTATTGCATCTCAGAGTGGGCAAATGCAAGTTATTGATCTGATGAATCCAGATACGGCCAACCTCCGACAAGTTAATCTTTATGATGCATTCTTGACTGGCCTTGAATTGGCGCCTTCCGGTGAGGCTCTTGCGCTTTCAAACACCAGTTGTAACATCCACTTATGGGGCTCTCCATCTAAAATTCACTTCCCCGAGTACAGCAACTCCACAGAATTTGCAGAGCATCCTGTGCCTCCGCCATCAATGGATTGGTCTTTGGACACGTAAGCTGCACTGAGTTCTTCTGAAGATATAAACCTTACGAGTCTGATTAGGCCCTTGAGCACCGTTGGTATGCCCTTTTACAAGGAAGCATTACTTTCAGGTTGGCCGAGCCACATGATTTTCGAGGTCGGCGCACCGCCGCCGAAGGTTGACCCAACCGTTCTGGGTAGCATGGCTAGGACCGATATTGGTTTCTATGCCAAAAATCCCAAAACTAAACGCAGAAATCAGGTTGAGGATACTCGGTTAGCTGATAGGATAAACGACTCCCTTACAGCCCCAAAATTCCTGAGTGAAAAGGCACGAGCAGCCCAATCGACTAACGAGTCTGGATCTGGATCGAAGACAATCGAAACTATGGAGACTCTGACCGATTTGCATCTAGATGATGTGACAAGAAAGGACGTCCCTGCTATGTATGGAAACGTGGAAATTAAATACAGTAAATTCGGCGTTGACGACTTCGACTTTGCGTAAGTTTACCCCTAAGATACAATAAGAAAATCTTCTTATTCAGCGACAGCTACTATAATCAGACCCAATTTTCAGGACTGGAAACGCACATTACTAATTCATATGCCAATCCGCTACTTCAACTTTGTCGATTTACCCCCTGGATTCGAAATCTAGCCTTACACCACACTGCTTCTTCCTGCCTTTACGAGGCCTGTCTACTCTGCGAGTTAGGCTTCCTGGTTGATATGCTTGAGAAAGCAGGCGGCTTAAACTGCCAGGCCTCAAACTTTTTAAAAACATTTAGCAGTCTCTCCAATGGTATTTGACAGTAATCTCCCGGACCAACGTAATTTCACTGACCATTCTCTTAGTCGCTTCGCTTGGCCTACTAGAAGAACTGTCACCAAATGTGGCCCTAACGAGTATGATTCAGGCCTTCAATCGCTTCCTCCTAGATAAGATTGCAGAGGAATTCAAGCGGATGCTACCCTCTCAAGGCTTACCATCAATCATGGACCAGGTCAATATTACTACTCTGTAGTTCATACCAGCATAAAAGGAATGGTTAAACTAATTGTATACAGGTTCTTGAAACGCAAGCATTAGCAAGCATGCGATGCGCACAATGTAACAATGAGACTGTGAAAGGCGGAAAGACCTTCGTGAACGAACTGGTCTACCCTTTAAAAGTATTAATTACGTATCGCTCTTGATTCGATTCAATAATTAATGAATGTAGAACACTGTCAAAAACCCGATGCGAGCTCCTCGGCCTACTTTCTCACAAATCCTCAAGGCAAGCGTAGAAAGGCAAGACCAGACCAGAGGGTGGTGCACCAAATGTAACCGGTACCAACAAATGGTGCAAAGAAAGACTATCCAGTCAATCCCTGTCGTTCTGATGTTAAACGCTGCCATCCAGAGCCACGAAGCTAAGCAGTTATGGTCAACGCTGAATTGGCTTCCTCAAGAAATCGGAATTATAGTCGAGCAAGGACAGTTCTTCTGCTACGAAGGCCAGGACTTGAAGCTTCATCTCCAGAGAGGCGTCTATAACATTATGGTATACGAGCTTATCGGCGTTGTGGCTGATATAAACAGCGGTGAACACCAGAAACCTCACCTTGTGACTATGATTAACAGTGAGAATCGCCGTTCCGTGTATAAATTTATAAGCTAATTTAGTTTAGCGAGTCCATCATCAAGAGATCCGACATCCGAGAATAAATGGCACCTCTTCAACGATTTCCTTGTTAGACCAATTCCAAAGGAAGAAGCTCTGCGCTTCGAACCGACATGGAAATTACCTGCCGTTCTGACCTACCAAGCTAAGTCGGCAAGCCATCAAATCGACGATACATGGAAAGACCATCTTGACACCCAGCTGCTTTACCGGTGGTGGTCTTCTAAGTATGACTTATAATTTTCGTTCCACCTTCCGCTAATGTTGGTCTAGCCTAGAACCACCTGAGTCGCAATTTAAACTCCTCAACCCTAGCACCGAAGCCCCACGCCCCGGTACTCCAGTTGCAATTGACGCCGAGTTCATTCGACTCCAAGCCGAGGAGATCGAGATGAAGGCTGATGGTACCCGCGAAACCATACGGCCTGATCGCAAAGGTCTGGCGCGCGTCTCCGTCTGTCGCGGCGCCGGCGAACTCGCCGGCTTACCCTTTATTGACGATTACATCTCCGTTACCGAACCTGTCGTCGACTACCTGACGGCCTGGAGTGGCATATCGCCCGGCGATCTCGACCGCACAACGAGCCCGCACGCGCTCGTCGGTTTAAAACATGCGTACAAGAAACTGTGGCTGCTGCTGAACCTAGGTTGCGTCTTCGTCGGCCACTCCCTCGCCAACGACTTTCGCACCATCAACATTCACGTGCCGAAGAAGCAAGTCGTCGACACTGTCGATCTCTTCTTCAAGCGCGAACTTCACCGCAAGCTCAACCTCAAGTTCCTTGCCTGGTGCGTGCTGAAAGAGAAGATCCAGGAGGACACGCATGACAGCATCGAGGACGCCACGACCGCGCTGAAACTCTGGAGGAAGTATCAAGAGTTTGTTGACGCGGGAGTCCTTGAGCAGATGCTCGATAACATCTATGCGACTGGCAGGGAGGTCGGGTTCCGGGCGCCGGGCAGCAAGGACGTCAGGCTTGGAGGTGGTAGAGATACGCCTGAGCCTGGGAGGGCGGATACGCCGGGAGTCGGGGCAGTCACGCCGGCCAAAAAGACAGGATTTGGCAGGGGCGTGGGATTTGGTAGTCCGATGAAGTAGATTTGGCGGGTATACGCAATCGAAAATAATGGGACGAGGGCTGCCTCTGAAATTTCTTTTTTTGTTGAGCGTTCTGTTAGCGAGGTGATTTTGGGCCGGATATGGTGTAATGGATTAGTTTAAAAAGGAGGATATCTGTAGCTTGTAACTTGGATTTTGTATATTTTCTTCTCATCTGAGTATTTTTGATCTTCTACGGTAGGGTAAGCCAGATATATTCTGATGTAGGCTGACATGGAAATGTCTAAATAGCTAAATATATTGTCAAGAGACCATGCAGTAATGTTGTTGACAATACGGTAATGCGTGCCGTGGCGGGATGATCTGGCAAGCACGCAAGATGGTGACTCAACATTCAGCACTCGCCTGCCTTAGTATCTTAACGCCTCAACTTTCTTGCAGTTGCGCAAGGCGTCTCTCCATACGCCCCCTGCTGACGCTTCATGTAGTCCCCATTGCACGCCAACCAGTGAATCTGATCCGAGTCTACTATAACAACTTCGAACGTCCTGGAACTATTCATAATATCTTTCGCCTTTGATCACCCCATCATCTGAGGATGCAGTCACAATCCACATCTGACCTAGATCCCAAGATGACCAACGACTTACACGTATGTAACGCGCTGGTTCGAACAGCACACAGTTCAGCCTCGCTGCGCAATCCAGGCTCCAGGGCCCAGCCTTCTTAGCGAGCTGCAGAAAGTTCGCCCCGCTTCCCTCATTACTTGAGATTCACCCCGGCGAAACACAATATTTTTTTGCTCCTCCACATACCCAAGACAAACGGCCCAGTTCGGTTTTACGGATATGGATCCGCTAAGCGCGCTAGGTCTGGCCTCGAACATCGTCCAGCTTGTCCAATTCATCGGTGTAGTAATATCGGACAGTCATGAAGTATACTCCTCCGCGGATGGGGCGCTCCAAAGAAATTATGCGCTGGAAGAGGTGGCCTGCACGATTGGTCAGAGAAGGAGCTGGCAAAGGTTTTTAAGAAATTGATATTAGACAATTCTTTGCGGCTGGCCTTCTTTATTGACGGGCTGGATGAATTCAATGGAAACCACGAGGAGCTCGTACAGCTTATTATCTCGCAAAGACTCTGAACGTCAAATTCTGCTGCGCTAGCCGTCCGTGGCTTGTATTTGAAGACGCATTTGAGGGTCGACCGAGCGTCCTACTCGAAAGGTTGACTCAGGGAGATATCACACGCTACGTCTTGGATAAGTTCGAGCAGAACAAGCGTTACGCTAAGCTAAAAATCCGACGACCAGATCTCTCTAAACTTGTGGATGAAGTTGTAGAAAAGGCCAACGGCGTGTTCCTTTGGGTGTACCTCGTTGTAAAGTCTTTGTTAGAAGGGCTCAGAGATTCAGATAGGGTTTGTGATCTACAGAAACGCCTGGACAGCCTGCCATCCGACCTCCAAGAATTGTTTGATAGATTGTTGGAACGTCTCGACACTTTTTACTTCAGGCACGCCTGCCAACTGATTAGGATTGTTCGAGCTGCGAGCATTCCACTTACGGTTCTCGTCATGTCATTCGCAGACGAAGATAATCGTAAAGCCGCTATCAGAGCCAAAGTGAAAGCATTGACGAAAACCGGCGTAGCGGATAGAGAGGATGAAATAAGGCGCAGATTGAACAGCCGCTCCAAGGGTCTCATTGAAGTGTCGGAGAGTAAGAAAGTCCAGATCCTCCACAGGACTGTCAAAGATTTCATCGACACACTGCGCAACTGGACAAAGATTGTCAAAGCAGCTAGAGAGTTCTTTGATCCAGTTTTTATGCCGTGCAGCGCCTATTTATTCAAAATAAAGACGGTGAACCCCGACCACCCAGACCGCCGGCAAGACGCCTTCAAGGCCCTTATCGAATACGCTATTGAAATCCAAGGGGCCAAAGGTACAGCGCCCATCGCTATCCCGGACGAGGCCGATCGAGAGACGAAACATATAACGACAAAACACTATAATGCCGTCTCCCGCGCTCTGAAGTACCGCTTTGAGAAGTTGGGCAAGTCCAGTGTGGTTTTGGATGATGCGAATAAGTGAGCATAAAACATCCTTATCCAATAGAAAATACATAAAATATCGCAATCGATAAGGATAAAAGTGTCCGTGCAGAGCTTCCCTACCCCAACTAGGTAGAATAGGACTCTACGGTTCTAGCAGAATTTGGCAGAATTTAGTAGACTTGGCAGAATTTGGCAGATATTACGGATATTGCGGATATTGCGGATATTATAGTAGGAATATATAAGGTGTTATGGGGTCCTTACCTACCTCTCCCCTAGTTATATAGTAGCTAAATACTTATAGAAAAATCCCCTATCTCTCTTATAATTCTTCTCTAATGCCAATTCTTTAAACACTCTATTTTCTTAAAAGTTTTAGGATCTATCTATATTCTATCCTATAATACCATATAATATCCTCCTAAAAAGACTCTCTCTGGGTTATTGCTTATTGCTAGAATTAAGAGAATTTTAATTGCTATAAGTAAGAGCCATAGCTACCGCTTTTATTACTGTTTTTAAGACCACTACTAAAGCATAATTATTAAAATTTTATATAGTGTCTTAGAGATAAAGTCCTTATACTTATCCTAACTTTTTAGTTGAAATATTATACTATTAAGATCCTTAGCAATCTTATTAAATTTATTAAGGTTTTAAACTAAAGCTAGCTTTTTATATAATAACATACTTTTAGGTATAAAACTCCTATTTTAATATCTCTCCTAAAGCTCTTTAACGCTATTAAGTATAGGCTTACGCTACTTCTTCTTCTAAACCTGCTTAATATATCTTATATAATAGGCTAGGTAAAGAATAAGTATAGTAATATAAAGGGGCGAGTTATCTGTTTTATGGTAATACCTATTAAAGGTATTTTAGGCAATTTTAATACATTTAGAGAACCCCTTATTAGATATATACTTTTTCTATTATATAATATTAGCTAAATTAAGAAATAAAGAAGGAAGATAAACTAACCTAGGATTTATTAAGGTATTTTAATTATAATATCTATTATAAAGAGTATATTCTTAAGCATTGCTTTATATTCTTAGTATTTTAGGGTTACCTAATAGAATTTTTAAAGAATTTTTATTATTATACGAAGAGCCTCCTAGTTCTTTAGACTAAGATAGTCCTTTTTAAGTATATTAAGGTTACGCTTAGTATATATATTAAGGGCAAACTCTTTCTAAATTACTACGCTAAGTATAAAATACTAGCTATTCTATCTTATATAATTATTAAATAGAATTTTTCTACTTATAAAACTTTTAAACTCCCTTATAAAACTAGCTAAGCTATAGGTATATACGGTAATGTTATAAAGCCTTTTAAGTATACTAGGTTTCTAAAATATATTACTCTTCTCTTACTCCTCTTTTAGATCTAACTCCTTTCCTTTTACTTTACCTTTTTTATATAACTTAATATTATTAAAACTAGTTAAGTTTTTAAAATAGAAAGCCTATATAGTAAGATTTAAAATATAACCCTAATAGCGGATTTATTAGTAGATAGAATTTTATTTAATTCCCTCTTTCTAAAAAAGCTAGTTGCTTATTATATAATAGAGCTTATTATTTATAGTATAGCTATTAAATATAATAGTACCTAGCTTTTATATAATCCTGTAGTCCTTTAGCACTAAAAGGAGAGTATTCTATTGCTTATTTCCGCTATAAGAGGCTACTATATAAAGGCTAAGAAAAGCGTTTATAGGCTTTTTTAGCTATCAATAAATTAGCCATAAATTGTAAAGAGAAGGTAATTATTTAAAGAGGTTTAAATATTAATAGAGAGATAAATACTTATTAGCGTAGACTATAGCCTCTTTTATATAATATCTTTTTATAATAGCTATTAGTTATAGATCTTTTTACTAACTATTAAATAGGCTATAGTTATATAGCTATCTACTTTAAGATTAATTAACTATAAAAGGATATAGAACTTTAGCTACTTAACTATCCAAAATAGTAAGTTTTATACGATAATTAATATAATAAGAGCCTTATTAATAACCTCCTTTTTTAAGACCGCTTAAAGTACTTCTAAATCTAGCTCTTCTGTCTTATTTTAAGACGACGCTTTAAGGTAAAGGTCTTTTAACTAATCCTATATTACTTCTTTTATATAACTAGTTTTAGGCTTAACTATAATGCTATACTTTAACACTAAGTAGTTTTAAAAGTTAGCAGTTAACAATACAGCGTATAACTCTATATAGTATTTATAATAAAATAAAAGATAAGCTTTTTTATTTTATACGGGCTTATTACTACCTAGTAAACAGGTATACTCCTATATTAAAAAAGCTGAGTGACCTCTTATATTTTTTAATTTAGAGGTATTAATAGAGTTAAGAGCTTCTAATTCCACTTCTAAAGCCATATTTGTATAATAATAAAGAAGGAGAAGGCGACTGAAAATTTATTTGGGGTATGCCAAGACTTATCGCGATAAGGTTTATCCAAAACCACACTAGGCAAGTCCGTCAACCAGTGTGTCCAACAGTCAGCTAGCTGCGAGCTTCAGCTTTTATAGCCGACTGACTGCGTCAATTGGACCGTTCGCTGTCCGCTGACTGCAAGGTAGGGTACGCTGACTTTCACGCTGTCAGCTAGCTGTCCCAATTAGGAAAGTGATATAGACTTTATGGTATTTCATTGCGGATTTTTGGCAGCACCTCTCTATGTACAAATATTGACGTTACCCGATTAAATCTAACCCCAATTCAGCCAATATAGTATTTAAATATAGCTAAATTCGTCCTGCGCACCCACAGATGTTTAGAAAGGTAGAACGTTTAGTAGTAATATTAGTGGCAAGGTTAGAAAGAAGGCATTAGTAAAGGCTCTGGAGGCTCTATTTCTATATTAGATTTGATTAAATACAAAGCTCTATTAAATATATCTTACCAAGCTGGCTTTTCTGCCTCCGTAGTTGGATTATAGCCAGTAAGATTAATATCTAAGCTTATTAACTAAGGTGTAGTTAAACCTCTATTAAAGTTAATATAGTTAATTAAACTGTTTAATAAAAAGGCCTTTAATTAACCACCACTTTTAATATTGATCTGCTTTAATTGTGTCGGCTAATATTTAATTACGCTTATTAGTAACAATCCTTTTAGCTTAGTTAAAGGCTCGTTTATATATAGAGCTTATCGCCAGTATAGAGAATATATTAGTGTTTTTATCTATATTTAATATCAATATAAAAGCGTATTAATATTGGTATTGAACCGCCGACTTATATTGACATTTTATTAAATATTAAATATTAAGCTAAGCCTCTATATAAAATCAAAGCACGTAATAAGTAGGATCCGTGCATAGGTAGTTAGACGCTATACCTACCCCCCTCCCTCCTACCCTCTACCTCTCCCTCGTCTTTTACCCGTCCTCTATATAGTTATATAGATAAAGTAGGGGTATAGTATAGGTGGAGATATAGAAAAGAGGTAGGAAATAGGTAAAATAGAACAATACTGCTATATTTATTATAAAATATTCAATATTTAATATACTGAATATTAACACTTTTTGTATTGATATTGAATATTAAACATCAATATTAAATATGGATAAAAACACTAGAATATATTAAGGGCAATTTTAGTAAGTATTTAATAGAGAATTTGACCGATTTTAAGCCACTAGTTATTACAGCATTAACCTAACGCATACTGTTTCATACTGTCTCGTACTGTCTCGTACTGTTTCCTACTATTAGCTAGTCCACCACTAGCGCCTTAGCGGCTGGCCCTACTATTTATATACAATACTCCCTTTTACCTTCTTCTCCTCTTTATACTACAACGTAGTTATTTAGTCTACTTTATTACAGCACTATAACAGTTTATAGTATCCCTAATTACGCCCCATTACAACCTTTATTTTTTCCTAGTTTATTATTTTTATTTTCCCAGTATAATTGCAACTTAGTGTAACTAATAATACTATACCATAAGTCCCAAATAACCTTAGCACAGTTATAGATAATCTTAGTACTATAGCCAGCCTTATAGACTTTAATTGCCTTATATAGATCCCTTAAAATAGGCGACTATAATATAAATAATACCCTATTAGCGAACATACGCAAAGTACTTGCCTGCCTTTTTAATACCTCCTATACCTATATTACCTAGGCAATTAGGAGTAGCCTAGAGTACCTTAAGGACCTTAACGTAGCAGAAACCTTCTAGCACTTCTCTATATATATAACTTTCCTAACTAGCGTTAAAAGCGGCCTTTAAGCCGTTTATAATAAAGGCCGAACTATAAAGTCCTAACTTAAAGAAGTTTAACATAGAATTAACTCCCTTAAGACACTTAAACTACGTATATAATAATACAATTAGTAAGCCTTTATAAATACTTAGACTATATAAAGTCTAAGCCTCTAGATTACTATACTTACCTAGACCATTGCTAACAAGAATACTGCTACTAGCTCTCCTTTTCTAACTAAGCCCTATAAAAAAAAGCGTAAAGTAAAAAATCTAACCCTATTTAGTAATAAGGGATCATTAACTAAAAAGTAAGAAATTTTTAAAATATAGGAAATAAAGATCTAAGGCGTTTTCTAAAGGGATATAAAGTGCTTTAAGACCTTAATAGACGAAGTCCTCTATATATTAGATATACTAACAGATAAGGCTTATAACTATATTAAGTATAGCCTTAATATACTACGTATATACCTAAATAACTTAAGTAAATAGACCTTCTCTAACTAAGAGTCTATGTTTATATATATAAGGAAGCACTATAAGAATATAGATATAACCCAAGCAGCTAAAAATAAGCTAGATATTTTAAGTTAAGGTAAGTATAACTACTAGTCCTAAAAAGTAGAGCTTAATAAGTTAATAATTAAAGCAAATAAGACTAAGGAATAAAAAGTAGATCTACTTAAGAAGAATATTTCCTTTAAGATAAAGGACCTAGCCCTTACCCTTAGCTATAAAATTAGCGATGCTAACTATAGAGGCTAAAGCGAGCAAATAAATATATTTGCTTATAACCTATAAAACCACGCCTACTATATTAAGCTAAATACCGCTAAGCTAAGTACTACTAGCGGCTATTAACCTATATTACTGTAGAATAACCTAATAGACCTCAATACCGTTAAGTTTAGCAGTAGTAGTAATAGTCTCCCTAATAATGTCTAAAGATATTATACGGATAATAGACTTTATATAGCGTATAGTTAACCTAGCTACTAAAAAGATACTTATAACCCCTAGAAGAACCTAAATCCCCTTCTAATACTACCGCGCTAACCCCCTCCTAGCCGCGGCGGATTCTTTAATAGAGGGGATCGTAATTAAGGCGGTAACCGTAGATAAGGACGTAGGTTTAGACATAAAGACCTACCCCTATAATTCCCTTCCCTAATACAGCCTTAGCTAATAGTCCTATACGCAAACTACGGATAAGTACTCCGTGCTACTACTAATTGTAAGACTAGCTATATTATTAGTAAAGTACCCTCTAGCATATATATACCGTTAGAGACTAATACTTTAGGATATACTAGCCAAAACCATAGCTACTAGCCAAGCCCTATAATTTAGCCATTAAAAGGCTAACCCTTAGACTAAGTTGCCTTTAAGGGTTAGAACTATATAGGAAGGAGGATAAAAGGATTAGATTTATACTACTAGATTAGTTAGATCTTATTTTAAGCTAGCTACTACTTAACCTTAGAATAGTAAATAGCGATAAAAATGCCATCCTTATTTAGACCTACATCTCCTTACTATATAACCTACTTCTATAAGTTCTTATTAAAACAGTAAGCCTTATTAATACTAGTAGTATAGCACTAGTGTTTATAGATAAAGACTTGCTTATAAAAAGCATAATATTATAATAAAAAGACTCCTAGTTTTAAAACCACTTCGCCTTACTAATAAACTCCTATCTAGGTTTATTACCTACTACTTTATAGTAATAATAATAATTAGCTACTATATAAAATCTATACTCTTCTATATTATAAAGTTATTACCCTCTATACTAGTAATTCTTAAAATACCCTAGCTTAAAAGGCATAACCTAAGGGCAGACTTCCCTGCCCTAGAGCTTAAGTTTAACTCTAATTACTATACCTATAACCGTCTCCTATAGCACATTCCTAACTATAACTAAATATTACTATATGGACGCATTACACGGCTAACGCTTAGATACTATTAGCTAATAGTAAAAGAGGTGCCTAATACTAGTAAGCTAATATACGCAGTAAACTAAGCAGAGATTCTAAAAGACTGGACTACTACCCTATTCCCTAAAAAATAAATACCGCTAGAACTATAAGTCCCCTATATACACCCGCTTAACCTAGGTTAACTAATAAAATACCTAACTCTAAGTTATATACTATACGCATATGCGACTGCATATATAACAGTTAAGGGCGTTATAGCTAAAACCAAAACTAGAGTAATTAAGACCTCCCCCCTATAACGCCTAACCTTATACTTATTTCCTACATATACCGTATAGGGCTGCCGCCTTATTTCCGCCCCCCTAGGCTAACTAAGCTGTGCTAGCCTAGCTGTAACACTAGAGAACTAAACATGCCCTAACTTGGACGATATTAGATATACTTATACCGTTAATTTTACCTAGTTTTATAAATAAAAAAATATAAAGGTAATAAGGATCTCTATAGCGGAGCTAGTAGAACTAGTTAAATAAAAAGAGCATTAATAGCTGCTTAAGGAGCTGCCTACAGGCCTAATAGAAGTACTAAACCTATTAGAAAAGTCTTTCTGCTAGCTAGTAGAAAGTAACTATATAATAGACAAAGCCCGTAAAGCACTACCCCCTTATTTTTATAACTTCTTTAAGATAAACCTAAAAATTAAGTCTAAGTTTCTACGCCAAAAGATAGTTAATACTAATATTAAGAAATTTCTAAAAGGAAAACCAGGATTAACCCGTAAAGATATTTTATAATACTTACTAAAAGAGTTTTACAAATATATTAAACACTTCCTCCCTAAAAATATAGATAAGCTACCCCCTTACTAACTATAGGACCATAAAATTAAGATTATACCTAGAAAGTAGGCCCCGTATTATAAAAATAGACTACTTTACTTACTAAACTTAGTTATATAAAGAAGTGGATTAATAAGATACTAGATAAGGGTTTTATCCGTAAATTAACCTTATTAGCCGCCGTACTGCTTTTCCTTACTATAAAACCTAGTAGTGGTATATAAATCTACTATAATTACTAAGGCCTAAACATAGTTACTATTAAGAATTGGTATCTATTGCTACTAATCTACGAGATACTTAATGCACTCTATAGTACTAAGTACTTTACTAAGCTTAATATAATTATTATATTTAATTGGATCCGGATTATAGAAGGCCATAAGTGGCTTATAGCATTTATTACCCGGTTTAGGCTCTATAAAATATTAGTTATACTATTTAGTCTCTATAACGTACTCGCTATATTTTAAAACTATATTAACTATATTCTATATAACACCCTTAATAACTACTGCACTACGTATCTTAATAATGTCCTTATCTTTTTAAAAACACGTACTAAGCATATAAAATATATAAATAAAATTATCTAGAGACTTAGTAATGCTAGACTCTAGGTTAATATAAATAAGTTTAAGTTTTATGCTACCAAAATAAAATACCTTAGCTTAATTATCTTAACTAACGGCATAACTATAGACCTTAAGAAGGTACAGGCCTTACAGAAATAGAAGAACCTGATATTAGTTAAAGAACTATAGCAATTTCTTAGCTTTATAAACTTCTACTAACAATTTATCTAAGGCTGCTCTAAGGTAGTTAAGCCTATAACTAGGTTACTAAAGAAGAGCATTAGCTGGTTATAGGGCCCTAACTAAACATAGGCATTCCAGACCCTAAAAATATCGTTTACTATAGCACCGGTCCTAGCGTATTATAACTATATAAAGAAGACTATAGTAGAGATAAACGCCTTAAACTAGGCTTTAGGTAAAGTGCTTTATTAAGCCAATAAAAGTAATAAGCTTAAGCTAGTTACATTCTTCTCTACTAAGCATTTAGCCCCTAAATATAACTATAAAATATATAATAAGGAGCTCCTAGTAATTGTTAAGGCACTAAAAAAATAGTGCCCTAAACTATAAGGAACTAAGCAGCTATTTAAAATTATTATAGACTATAAGAACCTCTAAACCTTTATAACAATAAAATAATTAAACTAGTGCTAAGTCCGCTAGGCTAAGTTCCTTTCCTAATTTAACTTTATTATTGCCTATAGGCCTAGCACTAAAGCTACAATCCTAGACGCCCTTAGCCGCCTCCTAGGCGTTATACCTGCTGATGCTAATAATAAACGTCTATAATACTAAGACCGCGTTATTTTACTACTAAAGAAAGTTAACCCTACTATCCTAGAAGAGCTATTAAGCGAGTCCCAAGACTAGAGCATTAAAGACTTTATTATAGTAATAGACCTAAAGCTTAAGAAAAAATCCCTTAAGGAGCTTATTAAAAATGCCTATATAGAGAATAAACTCGCTAGGAATATATTAGCTATACTATACAAACGGGAAGACTATAAAGTATACCGTTAACCTAAGTAGATTAGAAAGCTACTCCGCTATAATAAATCTAAATATTTAATTATTAACGGCCTAATTTACTATAGAAATTATTTATTTATCCCTAATTTACCTAAACTTTAACTAGAAGTTATACACCATATATATAATTTAGGCCCTATAGGTTACCTAGGCCGCGTTAAGATACTAGACCTCCTTAATTAAACGTATTAATAGCTAGGTATTTTATAGTTTACGGCTACTTTTATAAGAGACTGCGCCCTTTACTTCCGTATAAAGACCCTATACTTAGTACCGCCTAGTTTCCTAAAACTACTAGAACTACTAGTCTACCTATAAACTAATATCTCTATTAACTACATCGTTGACCTACCTAAGTGCCTTTATAACGGCAAAATATATAGATATATCTTTGTTATTATTAACCGCCTAATAAAGATAAGACACATTATTCCTATTACTAGCCTAGATACTAAGGAGCTTATTAAAGCATTTATCTACACTATTTATAAGTTATACAGCGTTCTAAATACCATTATTTTTAATAGAGGCTCTTTATTCGTTTCTAACTTCTAGCGTTGCCTAAACTAGCGCCTAAAGGTAACCCTAATATTACGGACGCTTTAAGTACAATGTTATAACTACTAGGAGAGGAGTTGGAAGAAGCTAGTTAGTTAATCTAGGCACGGTCTAGAATGGAGCTGGTAGAACTATGTGACAAGGAATAGTAACTAAGGTCATATAATATGCTACGTATTAAACGAGAGGAACGAGAGGAACTTACGTACCTTATATATAACACGTACATCACGTATAAGAAGGATTTCCTAAGAGTACGGTTGTGTATTTAAGGACCCTTAGTCCCTACCTAGATAGTTCCTTCCTTATAGTAATTCTCAGAATATAATTAGAGTTAATCTGTTAGGCAACCACTCCACCAGTTATTATTACATTATTAACTTTTATACTTATATTTCCTATACACCTAGCCCAATAACAAGCCCATTGTAGTTCTTACTATAAGGTTTTATTACACAATTACTACCCGGTTACGGTATTAATATAAAAAGTTAAATAACATGCTACTAAAAGCAGCCACTATAACGCCATTAACGGCGGCAACTACTTTAAGGTTAGGTAACGACACCAGTATAGCAGACACTAACTTATAGCAACCTATAACGGTTGGATAGCTATAAGAGATAGTTAACTAGTTAATAGAAAATAATACAATGTTAGAAAATAGGATTAACGGGATAGGCGCAGCAAAGGTTAAGTTACTATTAATTAAAAGGTACTCAGGAAAGAGATTAAAGCTTAAAGGATTTCTTACGCAAATGCACTTTAAGGTAGCGTAGGAAGGAGCAAAGCTGGCAACATCTATAGATTAAATAGCCTATATAGGACTATTCTTAACAGAAAGGGCACTTAAGTGGTTTAAGCCTTACCTTATAGAGATACAAGCGAATAGCATAACAACTACTAACTAAGAGGTACGGTTTATATTCTTAAGCTAGAATAGATTTATAGAATAACTTATATAAATATTTAGAGACCTAAAGGCAATAACTATAGTAGAAAGGAAACTCCAAGATATTACGTAATAAACCTTAGCAATTAAGTATATAACGTAGTTCCAGACATTAGTAATATAAGTAGAGTAGAATAATAGGGCGCTTATGGCACAGTATAAATAGGGACTTAAGGCTAAAGTCTAGGACGTAATTATTCTAATAGAAGATGCGGATACCCTAAGGGAATTAATAGATTAAGCAATTAGGATTAATAATCGGATCTACTAAAGGGAATAGGCTAAGAAAGGTTAGGATAAAGTTCTATAGTTATATAAGGCGTAAAGTACGTAACAACTAAAGCCAAGTTAAAACCTATAGTATAGCGTAGAGCTAATAGACCTAAGTGGTACTAAAAAAGCCCGTAAGAAAGGGAGTAGAAAACTATAGTAACCTAAAGGATAAGGATTAAGTAATTAAAGGCTTAAGGAGCAGAGGCCGAATTAGGGATCTTAGCAGTAGAAGACATTTAGGCGGACTCTATAGCAAGAAAAATGGTTTAAAGAAGGAGCTTATATAAATTACGGAAAACAGGGTTATTATATTAGAGACTATAGAAGTGGGTAGAGTTACTATATAGTAAAAGGTATAAGACTAGTAGATAACATATATATATAGAGGGATAATAATATACTATAAGGAATAAAAGAATATTTAATTAGAAGTTTTGCGTTTTGTTATAATAATATATACTAAATTTATAAGGACGCTAAGTATAGCGTAAGCTATTAGCTATAAAAGCCAGCACCTATAAGATATAGAGGAACTAACAAACCAGTTCATAGATCGGATATTAAGGACAATAAATTTAATATAGGCAAAACATTTTATAACAATAAGGCAACGGAAGCAGCTTACTAGGAGCACGTAGACCTTAAAGATATTATACTAGAGGTAGAGGATAATTCCACTATAGAATAGGGAACATTAGTAGGGATTAAGACCCTATTAGACACAATGTCTATCGCTTCGCAAGATACAAAAGAAGTAGGGCAGCAAACTACTTCGGCACTTAATAAAGGTAAAAGGCCATAAGCTTAAGATTCTTAAGACAAGATATAAGATAACTAAGATTCTTAAGATAAGATAAGGCAAGCTTAAGGACCTATAACGGACAATAACCAATGGAGCAGAGTAATGGCTTAGTTTAGTAATATACGAATAAGCTTAGGACAAAGTTTCCTAAAGGCACAAGACTCTTAAGATAAGATAAATAAGATTTAAGACTCTTAAGACGAGATAAGAATACTAAGTAAGCCTAGTTAAACTAAGGCTAGAGTAAGGCTTAAGATAGAAGTAAGCTTAGGATTAAGAATCTAAAAGGGTTAAGAATTTAGGGAATAAATTAAGACACCCATAAATAAGAGGTAAGAGGCTTCTTTATAGATTAGAGAATCTATAGTATAAACAGCAATTAGACTAAGAGACAAGTATATAAACCTAGAGGATTTACTAGTAGAATATAGTGTTTGGACTAAAGATCGAAAAGTTAATACCAAGATTAAGAAGTATAAAGACTTTAAGGATTTAAGCGTAAGACGCAAACCGAAAGAAACTATGAAAGAATTTAGACAAAGAATTATTGTATAGTAAGAATAAAAACTAGATAAGAGATTTAGTATATTAGGACGTATAAAGAATAGAGCACCTATATAAAGAATTACTAATAGGCTAAGAGTAGGCACACTAAGAGCTAAGTGGCTTACTAAACTAGAAAATAAAGAGGATTTAGAAATTCTAACTAGGTTCGAAGAATGATATATAAAGGGCTATTACAATATAATAATAAGAAGATACTTCCTTACGGATAAGCCGTATATACTCTAGCAGCTATATTAAAAGTGGTATAGATAAAGGCATAATAACGAGTGGGAAGATTTCTATATATAGTTAGATAAGAAAGTTATCTAAAACTACCCGATTATAAAGAAGGCCATAATATATATTAAAGGAGCCTTAATTATAATATTAAAAAATCTAGAGGAACATTTAGAGGACTAGAGAAGTAAGAGACGTATCTTAGTACCTATAAATAAAGTTATAACGTTTAGATTAGCATAATAAAGGTTTAAACTTAAAGATAAAGATAAGTTAAGAGTTAACCTAAAGCACCTAGCACACTATATACTATTATGGATTGCATATATAGACAACATATACGAGATATATAAGAATCCAAAAGAAAAGAATTGGAAATACCTTATAAGAATATACTAGATAATAGACGAGTAATAGTATAGAAATACTAAATATATACATAGATGGTATCTAGCAGAAGTCTAAAAGGAAGGAAGTTTAGTATTTTAACTAGGAAGATTCCTTATAGAAGAATGCTTAAATGGATAATAGTAGTGGGAATGCCTAGAGAATATATATTTATAGTATATTAAAGATAAAAAACGAACTAGGTATTAGCTAAAGAATAAGCTAAGTATAATAAGATTAAGTAGCTAATAGTTAGGAAAAGTAGAGGCCTATAAAACTAAAGGGAGCTAGTAGTAGAGCTTTAGACCCTTAAAGGAATTTAAGAACACCTAAATTTATAAGTTAAATAGTAAGATTAGCAGTTTAAAGCGCTAATAGATAGTGGAGTAATAAGGAACTATATTTTACTAGCAGCAGTTAAAAGAATAGGACTACCTTATAGATAGAAGGAGGAATCTTACCTATTAGTAATAATTTTAGGAGATCCGATAGCCTATAGAGGAGGTATTATTAATCTTAAAACAGGACCTATTTAGATAACTATTAAAGGAAGACGAATTAAGATGTCTTTTAATATCCTACTATTAGGACGGGATAAGGCAGTATTAAGTATACCTTAGTTATAGGAATATAATCTAAGGATTAATTAGATAATAGGTTAGGTTAATATTAGAAATACTTAACGCCGTAAGATGTGATAATAAGCTAAGTTAGTATAGTACTAAGTAGGAGCAACCTATAAAGAAATAGAGAAAGGCTTAAGTTACGTACTAAAGAGATACTATAAGTATAGTAAGAAACTATAGTTATTAGAAAGTGAAAAGCTATTAAAGTATATAGCTTAGGACTATAAGATAGAGTTAGAACTAGGAATAAGTCTAAAGTTCTTTCCAATCTACAAGCTTACCAAAGAAGAAGGTAAAGCACTAAAAGAGTTTATCTAGGAAAATCTACAAAAGGGATACATTAGACTATTATAGTTATTAGCGGGATATCCAGTACTATTTATACTAAAGAAAAATGGCAAACTAAGGCTATATATCGACTATAGATAGTTAAACAGCATTACCAGAAAGGATAGGTATCCTTTACCCTTAATTAGCGAAATCTAAAATAGAATAGGTAACGCATAAATCTTTATAAAGATAAATCTAAGATAGGCGTACCATTAAATTAGAATTAAGGAAGGCAATAAATAGAAGGCAGCCTTTAGGTTAAAGGAAGGACTATATAAACCATTAGTTATGCAATTTAGGCTTATAAACGCACTAGTAATATTCTAAAAGCGTATTAATAACGTATTAGGGGAATACTTGGATAAATTTATTATAGTATACCTTAATGATATTATTATCTACTTAATAACTAAGGAAGAATACGGGGAATACATTAAATAGGTCTTAAAGAGACTATAAAAGGAATAGATACTAATAATAATTAAGAAATGCGAGTTCTTTACCAGGAAGACCGATTTTATTAAATTTATTATTAAACTAGGCCAACTCAGTATAGATCTAAAGAAAATTAAGGCTATAGTGAATTAGTAAGAACTAGAGAACGTTATATAGTTAAAATCGTTCCTAAAGTTTTATAATTACTATAGAAGGTTTATAGCATAATAGTTAAAGGATATTAAGCCATTTACATAATTAATAAAGAAAGAAGAACTATAGGCATAGGGAAAGGAACAAAAAAAACTCTTTAGGAAAGTTAAAGAGTTATTTACCTAAGAGCCAGTTCTTAAGATCTATTAACTAAGACTAGAAACGGTTATAGAAATAGATGCATTAGACTATATACTAGGGGCGTACTTTATATAGAAATATTAAGATAAATAGCACCTAGTAGCATACTATAGTCGGAAGATAATACTACCAGAGTTAAACTATAACATCTATAATAAGGAGTTATTAGGTATAGTTATAGTATTAAAGGAATAGAGAGTATTCTTATAAGGCATAAAGAAACCATTTATAGTTAAGATAGATTATAAGAACCTAATAGAATTCCTAATAATAAAGGAACTTAACTAAAGATAGGTTAGATAGGTAGAGATACTTATAGAATACNATTTTAAGATTTANTATACTAAGGGTANANATAATATANNNGNAGANGCTCTAAGTTATAAGGCTAAACTACAGAACAATAAAAAGCCATTAGGGGCTTTACTGCGAAAAGATATAGACGGATTAATTAGGTATAATTATCCTAAAATTATAGTAACTTAAGAGGAACTAGATAAGGTTTATAAGACACTAAAAAGCTTTTAGGTATAAAGAATTTTAAAGGCATAACTAGAAGATCTATAAATGGATATATATAAGAACCGAGAAGTAAAGTATATCCTAAGAAGTATAGCAGAGTAGTTTATAGAGGACTTCTATAAGGGATTAACTTAAGGATATAATAGAGCTATAGGCTTAGTATTAAGACTCTAGGAGGAGTATATTATTAACAGAATTTAAAATATTATAAGAAGAGTAATAAAGGAATATCTAGATTACTAAAGGAATAAACTAACGAGGCATAAGCCATATAGAGGGCTATAACCTATTAAAATACCAGAGAGACTATAGGAGGTCATATTATAGGACTTTATTATTAAGTTGCTAAAATTAAGAGATCCTATTACTAGACAAGATTATAATGCGATCTTAATAATAGTAAATAAGCTTATAAAGTAGGGATACTTTATAGTATGTATAGAAGAAATTTCAGCGGAAGATATTACTAGAATCTATATTAAGGAAGTATTTATAAAACATAGAGCACTAAGTAAGATTATATTAAATAGAGATCTAAGATTTATAACAGTATTCTAGAAGGTATTCTTAGCAAAGTAAGGAGTTCGAGCAATAACTTTTACCGTATATTATCCGCAGATAAACGGTTAAATGGAAAAATTAAATTAGACACTAGAATAGTATCTAAAGCATTATATTAATTATATATAGAATAATTAGGTATTACTACTACCAGTTATATAGTTTATATATAATGCAACACCTTAAGAAGGAATAGGCATATTACTATTTAAGGCAAATTATGGATATAAGCTAAGAATATCGTTATTACTATAATAAGTAAAGAAAATAAGTAGTACAGCTAAAGAAAGGATAAAGACATTAATGAATCTTTATATAGACCTTATAGAATTAGTAAAGAAAGTATAAAAAAGAATAAAAAAGTACTATAACGCTAAGAGATCTAAGGGACTAGATCTTAAGGAAGGAGATAAAGTATAGCTACTATATAAAAATTTTAAGAGTTAACGACTAAGTAAGAAGTTAAACTATATCAGACTAGGACCTTTTAAAATTATATAAAAAATTTCACTAGTTATATTTAAGTTGGACCTACTAGCCAAAATAAAGATCTACCTTATATAGTATATTATAATACTAAAGCCAGTATACGGGAATGTTAAGCTACTAGTTTATAAAGAAGACACGTATAGAGGATAGGAAGAAGATAAATAGCAAGTTTTAAGGATTATTAGCTATAAGGATATTAATAATAAAATATAGTATAAGGTTAAGTAGATAGGCTACACTAAGACTACCTAGGAGCTACTAAAAAATTTAAAGAATGCTATAAGAAAGGTATAGGAGTATTGAAAGAGATTAGGTTAGGCAGTATTAAAAAAAAGGATTACTAAAGAATAAGTTACCTAAGGGGGACCTAGGAAGAGTAGTTGCCAAACTACTTAGATCTATTTCCTTCTCTGTTAAAAGAGAATCCGTTTTTTTATTACTAAGTTTCTATAAACCTTATTCTATAAGTTTCTACTTCTTAAAACGCACCTTTTTATAGACCTTCTTAAGACAAAGCAAATAAGTAGATGCCGTAATGCGAGTATTTAGGGCCTTCTATTTCATATTTTAAGAACATTTTAACTTAATAAGGGCTTAAGATAGTTTACCATCTAGCTATATAGCAGTAGATTAAATATAAAACCCTAAAACAAATTAATTAAGGAACTAGACAACTATTAAGAGTAATAGGTCGCGTATATTTAGTATTAGAAGTAAAGTAAACGTTATAGGACAAATAAATATTCGCTTTAGTGCACTTTAAGTAAGAGGACGGTTATCGCGAAGATAAGTTCGCTAACGCAATATAAACTAACCCCTTTTTTAAACAATAAGAATATAGAGACGGTATAATCTTATTAAGAGATAATATTACAGTAACAGTGTAAGCACGACATTGGGCGTATAAGGAAGAAATTACTTTAGGTATAATAAGTAATAATATTAACTAAATTAATTAGACGGATATTATACCTTTAGTAAATAACTTAGAGATATTTTAAATCTTTAAGGATAAAGATAAAGAGGAGGGAGATAGTATTACGGACGCTTTAAGTACAATATTATAACTACTAGGAGAGGAGTTAGAAGAAGCTAGTTAGTTAATTTAAGCACGGTCTAAAATAGAGCCGGTAGAACTATGTAATAAGGAATAATAACTAAGGTTATATAATATGCTACGTATTAAATAAGAGAAATAAGAGGAACTTACGTACCTTATATATAACACGTATATTACGTATAAGAAGGATTTCCTAGGAGTACGGTTGTGTATTTAAGGACCCTTAGTCCCTACCTAGATAGTTCCTTCCTTATAGTAATTCTCAGAATACAATTAAAGTTAATCTATTAGGCAACCACTCCACTAGTTATTATTACGTTGTTGACTTTTATACTTGTATTTCCTATACACCTAGCCCAATAACGAGCCTATTGTAGTTCTTACTATAAGGTTCCGTTACACCTAAGCCCCAGCTCTATATAGTACCCTAAAATAGATAGTTAAACTAAGATTGTTAATATAGCAATAAATAAGTACCTATACGCCTTTATAAGCTTTACCTAAGATAACTAGGTAGATTGGCTCCCCCTTACTAAGTTTACTATAAATAACTAGGTTAATAAGACTATGGAAATCTTACTATTCTTTGCCAACTATAGCTATAACCTATATCTAAGTATTAAACTAGTAGGCCCCTAGCTATTAGCCCTATTTATATATATAAAGAAGGAGTACCTATAAGCTAATACTATTACTAACCGCTTTAAGCGCATCTTAACCTAGCTTAAAGCCCTAGCTTATATCTCCTAGCGACGCTATAAAGACAATACTAATATAAAATAAGATAAGGGTATAATATTTAAAAAGGATAATATAGTTATAGTTAGCCTTAAAAATATAAAGACTAACCAGCCTAAGAGGAAGTGGGATAATAATTAGGACGGACCCTAGCCCGTCCTAGCTACAGTCGAAACTCTTTAGTACGATATTTAATTACAACGATATACTCTATATTACGATCTACACCCCTTAATTAAATTTTTTTTAGTGTAATATTACGATATACTAACTATTTATAATATCGTTAAGTTTTCTCTAACCAAATCGTTATAACCAGTAGAGGTTTTGTATGGAAGGGGTCCTACTTAGCCCGTAAAGTAGATGCCCTACGCCCTTTTAGGATGCTTAGCCACGCGTCAGCCTTCTTTTTCTTGCTTATTAACCTAACACGTGACTCCATGTATAACAATACCATTAGTATTACGATACGGTCGGCCGTACGACCCGCATCGTTATAAAGAGTTTTGACTATACCTATAAAAAAGCAGTTATAGTTAACCTTCTAAACTATATTTATGTTAATAAGTCTTTCTATACTTTAAAAGTCCGCCTCTAGTTTTCTAAAAAGATCTCTAGTTAAGTATATATTAACAAAGAGGAATATTATAATATTATAGATAGGATAGCTAAAAGGGATAATAACGGTAATATTACGGATAAGTAGGAATTTAAAAAGATCCTTAATATATATAATAAATAAATAGACAAGCACGGCTTAATATATTATATTAAGTGGAAGTATTATAATAAGGAAACCTAGAAACCTAAAAAATCCCTAAAAGGGTGTAAGCGCGCACTACTAAAGTTTTATAAATAATACCCTAAGAAGCTAAGACCCCTAGACTAAGTATAAAATAAGGGAGAGTTACGCTAAAACTATAGCCGACCATAAAGATAATTTATAGTGGTTAAGATCTTATAGAACTTTAACCATTGGTTAAAGTTATCTAATTAGTTGGTTTTTGTGCCAAGAAGCGCTATATAGTAGCGGTGTAAAGTTCTACTAACTTTATTTATTAAACTAATTATAAGGCAGTATTGCCAGGGTATACGGTAGGGAGCAGGCAAGCCGAGCATGAGTCACATAGGNAGTCGATGGAAGAGGACGATATGGTAATGAGGGTAGGCAATAGCCTCGTACGGAGACGAACCGATGGGGGAGGAAGGAGGCTGCAAGCCTGAGGAGCTTATAAGGAGGTGCCAAGCCTAGCCTTCGGCTAGGCCTTGGCTACCCCTTAGAGCTCCTAAGCAATGCAGCCGAGTAAGGGACCAAAAGTACCCTTACACTAATTAATTAGGATTTTCTACATTTGGTATAGAAAATTGCTATTAGCTTAATTAAGAGCAGTAAGCAGAAGTAATATCTTTATAGTAAAATTAAGTTACTTATTTGGTTTAGGGACTAAACCTTTTAGGGAGGGGAGTACTATTACGGCACTAACTTAACGCATACTATTTTATACTATCTTATACTATCTTATACTATTTCCTACTATTAGCTAGTCTACTACTAGCGCCTTAGCGGCTGGCCCTACTATTTATATACAATATCCCCTTTCACCTTCTTCTCCTCTTTATACCATAACGTAGTTATTTAGTCTACTTTATTACAGTACCGTAACACTAGTTAAGAGGATTAGGAACGATATTGTTTTACTTATTACTATTATTAAAGCGGATCTTAATAAGCTTAAGCCCTACGTTGTAGTAGCGGTTAAGCTTATTAGCGAGCTTAATACGCTTTTAATTGCGCTTTAAGGAAGTAAGGCTCTTATCTATAACTAAGGACTGTATATATTTATTAACTAAATCATTAGATTTATAAGGAATCTTTCTATATTATAGCTTAGCTGGTTCCTTATCTTCCTTATCTACTTACTTATTAATATAGTTATTAAATAAAGTCTCTATATATTGCTTAGTGTACTTCTACTATAAGGGCTACCGTTTCTACTTATCGCGAAAGTAGGCGCGTTTAAGAGATAGATAAAGGATTACTATAGCAAAATAGTAAGGGCTCTTAGCCTTTATTTTATTAAAATATTTATTAATATTTTAGATAGTTATATTAACGCCTAATTTAAGAAAGGAGTTGTATTTATTTTTAAGGCTCTACTAAATCCGCTAGAGGATTTAATAGAGTACAGTAAAAACTCTTTATATACTCTATATTATAATCTATACCCCTTAATTAAAAAAATTTTGGTGTAATATTACGATATACTAACTATTAATAATAATATTAAGTTTTCTCTACTAGAATTAGTATAGCTAGTATTTTATAGAGCTAATCTAGTGTTTCCTCACCGCTAGTTTAGCTATTAATACTTATATATAACGATTAAATTCTATTAAAATAGCCTTTAAATCCTACTCTTTATACTTAATTTTACCTCTTTAATATGGCAAGAAGCCAAAATCCTAAAAGGCGTTATTACTACGGTATTTCTAACTATAAGCGCTAGAAGATCCGTAGCTACTAACGCAAGTACCCTAACCTTATACAAAAACACCTTATAATTTAGGCTACCAATACCTTCCGCTATAAGTTTAATTAATCTTTAATATCTAAAATACTTAGCGGTAAGTTTAGCTACCTAGATTTAATTAGAATCTATTATAGATAAGGTATATATAAGCGTAGAAGAGACGCTAAACAGCCTCTCTTAGAGGAGGCTCTCTTTAAGTAATACTAACGCCTATAGAACTTACGCATTCCTATTATAAGCGATCTTATTTATGCTATCGCAAGTTAATTATAGAATTGTATACCTATATTAGCAGAGCTACTAAAGCCTAAGTAGTTAATTGGCTAGTTAGAAAGCTTTAAATTTTATAATGGAATCTATAAGAGAAAGTAGTACGGCAAGGCTACGTCGGTTAATATAGAAGGCGCTAAAGATCGCATAATAGAGCTTTATATAGTTGTCGCGCCTTATCCTTTAAAGGATGTTTATAATATAGATAAGACTAGGCTATTTTAGAAGGCTATACTAGATACTATACTAACTACTAAGTTATAATTAGGAACCAAGAAGTAAAAGGTAAAACTCTCTTTTACTAACTACTTTAATATAGATAGCTCTAATAAGATCCCCCTCTAGATTATTAATATATTAATACGGCTATATTACTTTACCTAAGCTTAAATTAATATTAACCTGTTAAATGTATATTAGAGGTATAATAAGAAGGCCTAGATAACGACTATAATTATACTTAAGTAGCTTACTTAGTTTAATAAGAGGATGTAGAACAAGAAGGTTCTTCTATTAATTAACGGCTTTAGCGCTTACTAAGTGGCTGTTTAAACAGCTCTTAAAAACAAATCTTTAAAGAATATAAAAGTTAAGTTCCTTCCTCCTAATTATACATCTGTTTACCAGCCACTTAATTAAGGGATAATTGTAAACTTTAAAGCTCTCTACTAATAATATTAGCTATAGTTTATAGTAGAACACTTATTAGAGAATCAGGATCCAATTAAGCAGATACACGTCCTTTAGGCGATTTAATAGGCAATTACTGCTTAGAAAAAGGTAACACTATAGGTAATTAAGAGTTGCTTTATTAAATCTACCTTATTTAGTATAAGAGAGGGCCTATAAAGTCGCCCTTATAATTATATTAATCCTCCCGTTCTAAATAAGATATAGTAGAATAGTAGAATAGTTATATATAGTAGGAAGAGTTCGTAATATCATAAATATTTATAATTTTATTAAGCTTCTAGGTAAGGAGGTAGAGGATTTAACTAAAGATCTTATTAAGCACGTAGTAAAGCTCTATGTGAGGCCTAATAGAAATGCAGAAATAGATAAGGACGACTTTATATAACCTTAAATTAAGGTTAATAAGGCCTTACAAGCCTTATAAAAGCTTTATCTCTATAAGGAATAACAGGAAGACGGTAATAGAGACTTAATTATAGCTCTTATAAGGCACGATGTAACGGAACCTTATAGCAAGAACTACGATGGGTTCGTCAATAGGCTAGGTGTATAGGAAATGCAAGTACAAAAGTCAATAACGTAATAACAACTGGTGGAGTGGTTGCCTAACAGATTAACTCTAATTATATTCTAAGAATTACTACAAGGAAGGAACTATCTAGGTAGGGACTAAGGGTCCTTAAATACACAACTATACTTCTAAGAAAGTTGTTACTCTATCTACTCTATCTACTCTACTTACTCTATAATAGATCTTATAGATTACACAGATTATATAGATCACATTATATGACTCTACTTACTATTCCTTATTATATGGTTTTACGGGTTCTATTCTAAACTATACCTATATTAACCAACTAGCTTCTTTTAACTCTTCTCTAAGTAGTTATAATATTATACTTAAAGCATCCGTAATACTATCTCCCTCCTCTTTATCTTCGTCCTTAAAGATACCTAGTATCTTTAGGTTATTTACTAGAGGTATAATATCCGTCTAATTAATTTAGTTAATATTATTACTCATAATACCTAAAGCATCCTCTCTTTCTTCTATAGCTCGCCGGTCTTATACCGTTACTATAATATTATCTCTTAGTAAAATAATACCATCTCCGTGTTCTTATTATGCGAAAGAGGGGTTAGTCTATATTACGTTAATAAGTCCTTTATCTTAATAACCTTCCTCTTACTTAGAGTGCACTAAAGTAAACGTTTAATTATCTTGCGATATACGCTCTATTTCTAACACTAAGTGTGCGCGTCCTATAACTCTTAGTAGTCTTTAAGTTCCCTAGGTAATTTATTATAGGGTCTTGTGTTTAATTTAAGGTAGAAAAACTTAAGGGCGATCTTGCCGCAGCGCTAGCGGAAGCCTATCGTCGTTCTAAAGAATCTACTTATGCCCTTAAGGCTTAGCAGTCTGCCTTTATAAAAGTTTAATATCTTTAACATGTTCGTAAGAAGGTCCATTCTAAGAAATAAAAACTTATAGAATAAGGTCTATAGAAACTAGGTAATAAAAAAACGGATTCTCCTCTAACAGAGAAGGAAATAGATCTAAGTAGTTCGGCAACTACTCTTCTTAGGTCCCCCTTAGGTAACTTATTCTTTAGCGATCTTTCTTTATTAATGCTGCCTGACCTAATCTCCTTTGATACTCCTATACCTTTCCTATAGCGTTCTTTAAATTCTCTAGTAGCTCCTAGGTAGTCTTAGTGTAGCCTATCTACTTTACTTTATACTATATTTTATTATTAATATCCTTATAACTAACAACCTTTAAAACTTACTATTTGTCTTCTTCCTACCCTCTATACGTGTCTGCTTTATAAACTAGTGGCTTAATATTCCTATATACTAGCTCTAGCATTGCGATATACTATATAGGGTAGATCTTTATTTTAGCTAGTAGGTTTAACTTAAATATAACCGGTGAAATCCTCTATATAATTTTAAAAGGTCNTAGTCTAANNTAGTNNAANTTCTTACTTAGTCGTNAACTCTTAAAATTTTTNTATAGTAGCTATACTTTATCTCCCTCCTTAAGATCTAGTCCCTTAGATCTCTTAGTATTATAGTACTTTTTTATTCTCTCTTATACTTTCTTTACTAATTCTATAAGGTCTATATAAAGATTTATTAATGTCTTTATTCTCTCTTTAGCTATACTACTCGTTTTCTTTACTTACTATAGTAATAATAATATTCTCGGCTTATATCTATAATTTGCCTTAAATAGTAATATGCCTATTCCTTCTTAAGGTATTACATTATATACAAACTATATAACTAGTAATAGCGATACTTAATTGTTTTATACATAATTAATATAATGCCTTAGATACTGTTCTAGCGTCTAATTTAACCTTTCTATTTAACCGTCTGTCTACGGATAATATGCGGTAGAAGTTGCTACTTAAACTCCTTGCTCCGCTAAGAATACTTCCTAAAATACTGCTATAAATCTTAGATCTCTATCCGATATAATCTTACTTAGTACTCTATATCTTATAAATACTTCTTTAATATAGATTCTAGCAATATCTTCCGCTAAGATTTCTTCTATACATGCTATAAAGTATCCCTACTTTATAAGCTTATCTACTATTACTAAGATCGCGTTATAATCTTATCCGGTAATAGGATCTTTTAATTTTAGCAACTTAATAATAAAGTCCCATAATATAACCTCCTATAGTCTCTCTAGTATTTTAACAGATTATAGCCCTCTATATAGCTTATGCCTTATTAATTTATTCCTTTAGTAATCTAGATACTCCTTTATAACCTTTCTAGCTATCCTCTAGATTCTATCAATAATGTACTCCTCCTAAAGTCTTAACACTAAGTTTATAGCTCTATTATGTCCTTAAGTTAGTCCCTTATAGAAGTCCTCTATAAACTACTCTACTATACTTCTTAGAATATACTTTACTTCCTAATTTTTATATATATCCGTCTATAGATCTTCTAGCTATACTTCTAGAATTCTTTATACCTAAAAGCTTTCTAGTATCTTATAGACTTTCTCTAGTTTATTATCTTCTTAAGTTGCTATAATTTTTAGATAATTATACCTAATTAATTTGTCTATATCTTTTCGTAATAAAGCCCCTAATAGCTTTTCCTTATTTTATAGTTTAGCTTTACGGCTTAGAGTATCTGCCCACGTATTATCTATACCTTTAGTATACTAAATCTTAAAATAGTATTCCGTAAGCATCTCTACCCATCTAACCTATCTTTAGTTAAGTTCCTTTATTATTAGAAATCCTATTAAGTTCTTATAATCTATCTTAACTATAAATAGTTTCTCTATACCTTATAAAAATACTCTCTATTTCTTTAATACTGTAACTATACCTAATAACTCCTTATTATAGATGTTATAGTTTAACTCTAGTAGTATTATCTTCCAACTATAATATGCCACTAGGTGCCATCTATCTTAATGCCTTTATATAAAGTACGCCCCTAGTATATAGTCTAATATATCTATTTCTATAACCGTCTCTAGTCCTAGTTAATAGATCTTAANAANTAGCTCCTAGGTAAANAACTCTTTAACTTTTTTAAAGAGTTTTCTTTACTCNTCCCCCTATNCNTATAGTTCTTCTTTCTTTATTAACCGCGTAAATAGCTTAATATCCTTTAACTACTGCGCTATAAACCTTCTATAGTAATTACAAAATCCTAAGAACAATCTTAACTATATAACGTTCTCTAGTTCCTACTAATTTACTATAGCCTTAATCTTCTTTAGATCTATACTAAGTTAGCCTAGTTTAATAATAAATCTAATAAAATCGGTCTTCCTAGTAAAGAACTTATATTTCTTAATTGCTACTAGTATCTATTCTTCTTATAGTCTCTTTAAAACCTATTTAACGTATTCCCTATATTCTTCCTTAGTTATTAAGTAGATAATAATATCGTTAAAATATACTATAACAAATTTATCTAAGTATTCTCCTAATATATTATTAATACGCTTTTAGAATATTGCTAGTGCGTTTATAAGCCCGAATTATATAACTAATGGTTTATATAATCCTTCCTTTAACTTAAAGGCTGCCTTCTATTCGTTACCTTCCTTAATCCTAATCTAATAGTACGCCTATCTTAGATCTATCTTTATGAAGATTTACACATTACCTATCCTATCTTAGATTTCGCTAATTAAGGGTAAAGGATACCTATCCTTTTTAGTAATACTATTTAACTATCTATAGTTAATACACAGCCTTAGTTTACTATTCTTCTTTAGTACGAATAGTACTGGATAACCCGCTAATAACTGCGATAGTCTAATATATCCCTTTTATAGATTTTCCTAAATAAACTCTTTTAACGCTCTACCCTCTTCTTTAGTAAGCTTATAGATTGGAAAGAACTTTAGACTTATTCCTAGTTCTAACTCTATTTTATAGTCCTATACTATATATTCTAATAGCTTTTTACTTTCCGGTGACTATAGTTTCTTACTATACTTTTAGTATCTCTTTAGTATATAGCTTAGTCCTTTTTCTATTTCTTTATAGGTTGCTCCTACTTAGTACTATACCAACTTAGCTTATTATTATATCTTACGGCATTAAGTATCTCTAATATTAACCTAACCTATAATCCAATTAATCCTTAAATTATATTCCTATAACCAAGGTATACCTAATACTGCCTCGTCCCGTCCTAATAGTAGGATATTAAAAGACATCTTAATTTATCTTTCTTTAATAGTTATCTAAATAGGTCCTGTTTTAAGATTGTTGGACTTATAAGGGGATATTACGTAGCTACGGTTCGTAGATAGTATGATGATTATTGTTCTTATATTCTTGAAGAAAGGGGTAAGGAACTTAAGGTTCCTCACCACGCTAGTGCCGCGGCGGCACGTGATGGCAACTTGCTATACGTGACGGCAATATGCCTTATATGGTGACCATTTGCCTTTATTCCCAACACTAGCAACTCTTCTTTTATGGTTGCCATCTATATATATATACCGCTTAACTAGCGGAACAAAAATTAATCCTCTTTACTTACTATTGCCATTATAATATAAGTCTCGCTGTCCTAAAATTTGCCTCTTAACACGTGGTGCTTTCTTGCTTATAAGTTATAGGTAGGTATCTTATCAGTAGGGCCGCCAAGGCGCTAGCGGTAAGCGAGCCAATAGCGATTTTCTATCCTAGGGATGGAAAATCCTAATTAGCTAGTTTGAGTTAGGGTCTGCAGAATCTAACTAATTAGATAACTTCGACCGCCGGTCGAAGTTCCTGGACATCTTAAGACCTCACGTGACTAAGAAATTTCTAGGGACTCCCTTTTAACCCAACCTTTAACTTATATATGTAGAGTATTTATGTTAACAAACGTCTCTAGTGCCTTATTTGGGTTCGCCTTCGTTATTACATCTACTAGGTTATCTTAGCCATTAATCCATTAAATCTTAAAGAGTTTTTAATGCTTGTAGGATTGCTGAAGTGCTATAATATCAATTATAAGGCGCTTCTCCTTCGTGGTACCGAGCTTAACTAAATACTTATAGAGGGAAAATAAATCGGTGTATACGATTGTAGGGATAACGGGAAGTTTAAGTCGATCTATAATTATCTTTAGGGTAGTTCCAATTGTAATTACCATATTAACTCCGCTAACTATTCTATATATCTCTAACGCCAAAACACTTCGGGTAATACGCTTGCTCTTAGTTAAGCTCTAATAAATAAGATTGCTATAGATTATAAAGTTATTCTCTCTAGTAAATTCGTTCGTAATAATAATCTTATATCCCAACTAGGAGCTAAAATCTTTATTATTTATAAACAATCTATTAATAAATATAAAGAGCTTAGCGGTAGGAAGATTAATAGGCACGTAGAGTAGTCCCTAATTAAGATGGTTTATTTGCTAGAAAAGACGTTTATTTAGGGCAAGAACGTTATCCTTAGTTGGTTCCTGGTGTTAGGCGGCAATAGAGAGATTAAATAAAGCCTTAGGTTAATAGATAGAAGCAATATAAGCTCCGCGAGCGCGTTGCTCCACATATCCTTGCTTTAGGGAATTAACGTTAATAATGTTAATCTTCTTACCTTAACCCTTCTAGCGTAAAGCAATGGAATCCTCGTTTAGGGAGAGGATGCATCTATTAAAGAGTAATGGTGTTATTAAGTTAAGCTTTTCCTTTGGCTTTACTATAAGATTTACCTTTACTAGCTTATCCTCTTTAAGAGCTAAGAATTAGTCGTCTCCTAAAATAATTGTATTATTAGTTTATATACCAACAATTCCAAATAGGGTTCCCGTGGTTATAATAAGAAAGTAGGGATTAAATGTAGAAGTAGTTATTAAAAGCTTCTCTTTATAGTGCTTGCTATAGGTAGCCCACTAGTGAGTTCCTGCCTCTGCAATTCTATACAATAGCTTAAGCACAACCATGATTGTGTCTTTAGGATACTGGTGGCGAATTTGCTCTGGAAGGTATGCCAATATCAAGCGCTAAAGGTGCGTCTTTAATTGGGTGTAGGCTTAAGTAATATCTTACAAATAAACTGCTATTTCATTCTTTATTAAGGAGGGAGCTAATGCAACAATAACTCGCTGACTAGCTCGTTAAATTGTAGGAGATTGTGTAAGAATTATCTCTTTACCATTATTATTGTAACCTTAGATAATAAGCCTTAATTTCTCAAATAGGGCGTTAGTAGCTTTGCCCTTAATCTCGTTGACTATTCTTAACTTAAAGATGCGAACTTCATCGAACTTAGTAGGGTTATATTTCTTAAATTTAAAGACTCCTCTTACGATAAGACCGTCGATCTCCTACTTGTCGGATGCTTAGAAAGGAGCTCCTAGGGTTATAATACGACCTTCCTTTTAAAGCTGTTTTGCGAGCTTAAAGTCAGCCTTCTCTTTAGCTGTTATAAAGGCCATTAATAACTTAACTCTACTCTCTATAGCAGCAACAAATTGCTCTTTAAAATTAATAAGATGTTGGCAATTTTGTAATTCCTTCGGGCGACCTCTACCGCGTCGTAGTTACGGCACGTCTACTACAATTATATTAGGATCACAGTCGCCTTCTAGGGCACGTTAATCGTGGTTCTCCTCTAGGGTATCTTCTAGGGCATCTTCTAGGGCATCCTGCAAAGGCTTAGAACTATTATCTTTATAGTAGGGCCTAATAATAGTTAAACGGAATTAAGTAGGTCTATAGGGCATCTAAAGAGTATAAGTTTAACCATTAATTATAATGAGTTTATATAGGCCTAACCATTCTCCCTTTTCACGCCATACCCGTACTTTAGATTAGAGTGGCAGATTAAGCGTAGTCGAGGTATTTAGGCCATTTCTTATTCCTAATACGTTATTAACCTAGCGCGTAGCGTATAGACGTCGTACCTCCTTCGTTACTTTGCGAATAGCCTTAGCTTATTATATAATAGAGGGAGATAATAGAGAATTATTAGTCATTTAAGGGTAGGCGCTAAAGACTAGTAACGTAAGTATGAGTCCATCCGGGCCAGCGGAATTATTAACAGCTTTAACAGCCATTTATAAGGTAAGTTTTTCGCTAGCGTCCTTTAGTTCTAAAGAGATAATCTTATATACGCGGCGTAATGGCGCGTAATATTGCTCCACTTTTTTAATACTATTATATGCCTTAACAGGGACTTCCTTAACCTTAATTACCATTGCCTTTGTTTATTATCGGAATTTTACAGATAAGAAGTTCTTTCCTACGTCGTAGATAATTTAATTAGGGGGTCCTAAGTAGATATTAATCTAGTATAACTAAAGGGTATCCCATACGTTCCTAGCTAATATATCCTTTAAGAATCGTACGGCTTGGAAGGAAGTTAAGAAGTTAATAACTTGGAGTACTAGCTTGCCGCTAAGGTATATAACGTTAACGATGATATAGAAGTTGAAGTTGTAGTTATTTTTAAGGGTGAACTTAAATCGGCCAGGGGACCTCTGGTTCATTTGGCAGTAGTAACAGTATTTTATAAGATGCTTAATTGCCTTAACCTCAACTTTATGGCCTACTCGCTAAAGAACCCTAAGTAATTAGTAAACTAATAGGTGACCAAAACGACGGTGTAGTTGGCGTAACTCTAACTTAGTTAAATGGCTTTAAGCAATACTCTTTTCTAGTTNTTAAANNAGTAGCTAANGGTGACCCNACTTACGTANAATAGGCACCNNATTATCTCCCTNNANNAGTATATTCTTAAGGTTATTAAGCTTAACGCCTAGTTTATCTATATCTCTGATGCAAAATAGAAACGGGGTGTTTATGGGAACAACGTGAAAAGTGATATACCCTAAGGGGGTTTAAACCCTAATTATGCTGAGAGAGATCGCAGTACCTTTACTAAAACGAATTGTGTGTTGGCCTGCCGTTAAATAGTTAATCTAAATAGAGCTATTAAGCTACTAAAGGGCTTAAACTTAAGGTTCTCCTACTATAGATACTCCTATAGCTCTAGTATCCGGTATAATACTATAGAAGACGTTCGCCAAGTATCTGTTGTTAAAGGAAAACGCGGAGCTCTCCTTTAGCTCGTTAAAGATATCTAACTTCGTGATAAAATGGAGCGTAGATTGGTTATTAAGAACAACAACGGTTTATATACTATTTACCTCACCATACTTAGTAAAGTATTAGTTAGGTAAGTAGTCCTCAATTTCTATATCTATAAGAAGCTGTTTGGTCTCATTAACCTTACCCTTAAGGTCTTTTACGCCTTCGTATTAAACCAGGAAGCTTTAAAAGTAGGCCGCAGTGACCTTGCGATTTCCGACGTTTCTTATACTCTGACGGAACTTGTTATATACCTCTTTTCGCTTATTAAGGGAGTGTCTAGTTAACTAGCAATTTAGCTTCTTACAAACGTAGCACTTCTTCTAGCGATTACTTTAAAATAAACCTCTATAAGGACCTCCATAATTACCTTATAGTCGACGTTAATTATACCCTTTACTATATTCCCTACCACGGCCGCCATATATTTAATTAGTTTAGTTATAATCATATTAGTTAGGAACGCTTAGTTAGGTAGGGCTTTTGGTATAAAGCTGTTAAGATTCTTATATTTGTATTGTAGTACCTACGGCAGAGCGTAGCTCGGTATATACTCCTTTAAACGTGTCTATAGGTTTATATAGCGCCAAGTTATACTTAGGAACGCTATGGCATACTAAGATAACCTAGTCCCTTAGGCTGTTCTTATTTTAGTAAGTTTTAGTAAGTCCGCGTTAGATTTTCTAGAGTTTATTAAAGAGTAGTTAAAGACACTCTAGGCGAGTTATTATTGGGTTAGAAGCGATAACTCTCTAGAATATAGTCTCCCGCTATTTAGATATATAGAGTTGGCGGTTCTTATTGGTTTTAAAGTAAGCTCTAGTAAGCTAAAGTATTACATTAAAGCTATAGTTTTTACCTGCGATATAGTTGTAATAGAACGTTGCCGCCCGTCCCTTTAATATAATAGAGAAAGCATAATAGAACTAGTGGCGTTAAATTCTAACCTTATTACAGCAGTTATAAAAGACCTATAGTTTTGCTCCAAGTATATCGTACAATTCTCCTCTAAACTTCTTCTCTTTGTCCAAATATACCTTTATTAGATTCGTGACTTCTTAAGATAAAGGCTTATTGGTTAGCTAAGATAGAGGAGTTAAAGGTAATAGAAGTAGAGGAAGAGCACCTCTAGGTAGTAGAGTACCTCTAGGTGGGAGAGTAGCGTTCTAGGGGTTTTGTTCCGAATTAAAGTTGCCTTCTAAAGAATATAGGTTGGTTTTAGGTTTCCGTAGTTAACGTATAATCTCAGCTTCCGTCTATATTAGTTCTTCTATACTAGTAAAAACGGCGTAAATATTACTGGTAATTAGGTTACTATCCTTAGTAATATATACCCTATTCCTTTAAAGGGAGTCTTGAAAATCCTAAATAATATTAATATTACTAAGTGCCTAGGTATCGGCGGTCCATCCTACAAAATCTTCCCTAAAGTATTCCTATAACTATAAATTAGCGTAGTGGCTATCTTGGTAGAATAGAATATGGTATAGGAGAAAGCCGTTAACTTATTTTACAGTATAGGTTATTACATTAAAGGTAAATGCGTCCCAATCTTTATTAATAAGTTTCGCGTATATAGCTACCCCTAGTAGTAAGGAGTCTCTCTAGTTGTTTGGAGTGGCCATAGTTATATCTTTGGAGGAAGGGAATATTAGTAGTATAGGGATTGTCGTTTGGTACGCGTTTATGACGTATATTTGCGATTATAGGGCTTAAGACTAGTTCTAGCCTTAAATCGCGAAGACTTATAAAGCGTGTTGTTCTGCGTAATAGACGCAAGAATTTATAATCTTAGAAAGGCTTAGGACCAGTTCTAGCCTTTAGATCCTTAGATTTGTGGAAGAGTTCTATTTAAGGTTTAGGACTAGTTCTAACCTTAAAAGACAGCTTCCTTTAGCACGAGTAGCACTAGTATAGTGGCTTGTCTCTTCTTGGTGAAAACCTAGCTGTTCTATAGTATAACTATAAAGTTAACCACTGATTAGTATTGGACTCATAAGGGGATATTACGTAGCTACGGTTCGTAGATAGTATAATAATTGTTATTCTTATATTCTTAAAGAAAGGGGTAAGGAACTTAAGGTTCCTCACCACGCTAGTGCCGCGGCGGCACGTGATGGCAACTTGCTATACGTGACGGCAATATGCCTTATATAGTGACTATTTACCTTTATTCCCAACAAAGATTAATAATCCCTCCTCTATAGGTTATTAAATCTCCTAAAATCGTAACTAATAGGTAAGGTTGCTTCTTTTATCTATAAGGTAGTCCTATTCTCTTAACTACTACTAGTAAGATATAGTTTCGCATTACTCCACTATCTATTAGCGCTTTAAACTACTAATCTTACTAATTAATTTATAAATTTAGGTATTGTCCTTAAATTCCTTTAAGGGTCTAAGGCCTTACTACTAGCTCCCTCTAGTCCTATAGGCCTCTACTTTTCCTAACTATTGGCTATTTAATCCTAGTGCACTTAGCTTACTCTTAGGCCAATGCCTAGTTCGCTTTTTATCTTTAATATACTATAGACATATATTTTTTAGGCATTCCCACCACTATTATCTATCTAAGCATTCTTCCGTAAGAAATCTTCCTAGTTAAAGTACTAAACTTCCTTCCTCTTAGACCTCTATTGGATGCCATTTATATATATATTTAGCATTTTTATACTATTACTCGTCTATTATCTAGTATATCCTTATAGGGTATTTCCGATTCTTCTCTTTTAGATTCTTATATATTTTATATATATTGTCCACGCACGCAATCCATAATATCGTATAATGTGCTAGGTGCTTTAGGTTAACTCTTAGCTCGTCTTTATCCCTAAGTTTAAACCTTTATTATGCTAATCTAAACATTATAACTTTATTTATAGGTACTAAGATACGTCTTTTACTTCTCTAGTCCTCTAAACGTTCCTCTAGATCCTTTAACATTATAATTAAGGCTTCTTTAATATGCGTTATAGCCTTCTCTATAATTAGGTAGTCCTAAATAACTTTTTTATCTAACTATATGTAGAAATCTTCCTACTTATCGTTATGTCGTTGTCTATACCACTTTTAGTACAGCTGCTAAAGTATATATAGTCTATCCGTAAGGAAATATCTCTTTATTACTATATTATAACAGCCTTTAGTATATCGTTCCTCAAACCTAGTAGGAATCCCTAAATCCTCTTCTTATTCCAGTTTAGTAAGCTACTTAGCTCTTAGTATACCTACTCTTAGCCTATTAGTAATTCTTTATACTAGTACTCTATCCTTTATACGTCCCAATATACTAGATCTTTTATCTAGTTTCTATTCTTACTACGCGATAATTCTTTACCTAAATTCTTCTATAGTTTCTTTTGGTTTATACCTTACGCTTTAATCCTTAAAGTCGTCTTACTTCTTAATCTTAGTATTAACTTTTTAATCTTTAGGCTAAACACTATATTTCCCTAGTAAGTCTTCTAGGTCTATATATCTATCTCCTAATCCAATTACTATTTATACTGCAGATTCTTTAATCTATAAAGAAGCCCCTTACCTCTTATTTGTAGGTGTTCTAATTTATACTCTAAATTCTTAGTCCCTTAGATTCTTTAATCCTAAGCTTACTTTTATCTTAAGCTTAGCTCTAGCCTTAATCCAACTAGGCTTTACTAGTGTCCTTATCTCGTCTTAAGAGTTCTAGATCTCACTCATCTCGTCTTAAGAATCTTGTGCCGTTAGGAATTCTTATCCTAAGCTTATTCGTATGTCTTTAAACTAAGCCGCTGCTCTGCTCCATTGGTTTCTGTCCATTGTAGGTCCTTAAGCTTACCTTATCTTATCTTAAGAATCTTAAGCCTTTGGCCTTTTGCCTTTATTAAGTGCCAAAGTAGTTTACTATCCTACTTCTCTTACGTCTTATAAAGTAATAGACATTATATTTAGTGGGGTTTTAATCCCTACTAATATTCCTTATTCTATAATAGAATCATCCTCTACCTCTAGTATAACATCTCCAAGGTCTACTTACTCCCAGTAAGCGGCCCTTATTGCCTTATCATTATAGAATGTTTTACCTAGGTCAAATTTATTATCCTTAATGTCCGATCTGCAAACTGGTTTGTTAGTTCCTCTACATCCTATAGGTGCTAGCTCTTATAGCTAGTAGCTTACGCCGTACTTAGCGTCCTTATAAATTTGGCATGCGTTATTATAACAAAACGCAAAACTTTTAATTAAACATTCTTTTATTCCTTATAGCATATTATCATCCCTTTATACGTATATATTGTCTATTAGTCTTATACCTTTTACTATATAGTAACTCTACCCACTTCTATAGTCTCTAATATAATAACCCTATTTTCCGCAATTTATATAAGCTCCTTCTTTAAACTATTTCTCTTATTATAGAATCCGCCTAAATATCTTCTGCTGTTAAGATCCCTAATTTAGCCTCTACTCCTTAGACCTTTAATTACTTAATCCTTATCCTCTAGGTTTCTATAGTTTACTCCCTCTCTTATAGGCTTCTTTAGTACCACTTAAGTCTATTAGCTCTGCGCCATACCATAGTTTCTGACTTAGCTTTTATTATTGCGTACTCTGCACCTTATACAACTATAGAACTCTATCCTAGCCTTTTTTAGCCTATTCCCTTTAGTAGATCTAATTATTAATCTTAATCACCTAATCTATTAGTTCCCTTAGGGTATTCGCATCTTCTATTAGGATAATCACGTCCTAGACTTTAGCCTTAAGTCCCTATTTATACTATGCCATAAGCGCCCTATTATTCCACTCTACTTATATTACTAGTGTCTAGAACTATATTGTATACTTAATTACTAAAGTTTATTACATAAGGTTCTGGAGTTTTCTTTCCGCTATAGTTATTTCTTCTAGATCTCTAAACATTTATATAAGTTGCTCTACAAATCCTTTCTAACTTAAGAATATAAATCGCACGTCTTAGTTAGTGGTCATTATTCCGTTTACCTGTATCTCCATAAGGTAAGGTTTAAACTACTTAAGTACTTTTCCTAATAAGAATAGTCCTACGTAGGCTATCCAATCCACAGGTATAGGTAACTTTACTTCTTCCTATAAGACCTTAAAGTGCATCTACATAAGGAATCCTTTAAGCTTTAACCTCTCTCCTATAAATCTCTTAATTAATAGTAGCTTAATCTTTACTGCTCCTATCCCATTAAGTCTTTCTTCTAACACTATATTATTAGCTATTAGCTAGTTAACTACTTCCTATAGCTATCCGACCGTTACAGGTTGCTATAAGTTAGTATCCGCCATACTAGTATCACCTCCTGTTCTTAAAGTAATTGCTGCCATTAATGGCGTTATAGTAGCTGCTTTTAGTGGCATATTATTTAACTTCTTATATTAATACTATAACCGGGTAGTAATTATATAACGGAACCTTGTAGTAAAAACTACGATGGGTTCGTTAATAGGCTAGGTGTATAGAAAATGCAAATATAAAAGTCAACAACGTAATAATAACTGGTGGAGTAGTTGCCTAATAGATTAACTCTAATTATATTCTAAGAATTACTACAAGGAAGAAACTATCTAGGTAGGGACTGAGGGTCCTTAAATACACAACCATACTCCTAAGAAAGTTGTTGCTCTATCTGCTCTGTCTACTTTGCTCGCTCTGTAACAGATCTTATAGATTACATAGATTACACAGATTATATCACGTGACTCTGCTTACCATTCTTCGTCATATGGTTCTACGGGTTCCATCCTGGACCGTGCCTGCATTAACTAACTAGCTTCTTCCGACTCTTCTCTAAGTAGTTGTAATATCGTACTTAAAGCGTCCGTAATACACAATCGTTAAATATAAAGGTAACGAATTTGTAACACCAAGTAAAACTTAATCATGACTTATTTTAATATAGCCAATTGATTAATTTTAACGTCGCGTATGCAGATACAAGATATTATTATATAATTTTAACCTTTGGTGTATTTGATATATAAATATTAAATATAACAATACCCTTATTATAACGATACGCTCGGCCGTATAAACCATATCGTACTAAAGAGTTTTTACTGTAGCTCTATATTAGTAATTAACTCCTATAAAGCGCTATATAAGCCTTTAATACCTGGACTATTAGCGTTACCTTTTATACGCTTAGTAGCTAATATAAAAGGCTTTAGGATCTTAATAAGCTACTCTACTTACTACTAATCTTTATTAGTAAGCGCGTCCTATAATAGATTATAGCTATTATTAGTGGGCTTCCTTTAAGCTAGTAGATATTTATTAATTGCTTTATAAAGAAGGTAGGTATAGCGGAGTATAAAATAGGTTAAATTCTACTAAACGCCTTTATCCTTAATAAGCAGAAGCTCTACTTAATTAAAGAGCTCGTCTTTAATATAGGCCTTAGCCTAGTTCTTAGTAAAGTCCTTACGGCGTCTTATTAATTATATAATATATTTAATAATGTTATAAACCTTACTTATAGAGCATCTCTACTATATAAGATTAAATTTAATATACTTGCTTGCGCTAATTATTAAGCGTTTAAGCTTGCTTACGCCTTTGCCGTATATTAAAGCCGTAATAATATAGTTAATAATATGGTTAACGCACCGAAGCTATTCCTTTTTAGCTACTAATAGGCTTAATAAAAGGTAATTATAGAGCTTATTATTATTACTAGTGTTATTAGCTATTAAGGTGCCAAGCTTATAATTAGATTAACACTTTTAAATTGCTAACGCTAGGGCCGTTGTTATATTTTTTAGTAAAGTATAATTCTTATAGTTATAGAAGGCCTAAAGATACTAATTAAAGCTTTCTACCTTTGTTAGTGATGGGCCACTATACTAAGTAGTAATATTCCATTTATAAATGTCTAGATATTATAGGTAAGATTAATTTTACTAAGTACGATAAGGAGGAGATTTTTTAATATTAATATATTGCTATTTAAATGCGGTTTTAATCTAATTGTAATATAGGCGCCTTTATAAGATAGTCCTAAATCTAAAAACAGTTATAGGTTAGTAGAGCACGTATATAAGGACTTATAGCTTAATATAAGGCAATGTTTTATAGAATTATCTAATTAATATAGGCTTAAATATAGCCAGGTACCTAAAACGGCTAGCGTTTATAACTGCTAGCGGAAGTAAAAGCTTCTATACTTAGTAGTTATATTTTACTATTATAACTTTTAGGGTTAATAATAAGGTCATACTTTAACTTTAAATGGCCGTTAATATAATTATTACTATTAATTATAAGTAAAGCACCTAGTCTTTAAGCTAGATAGTAAAGCTTATATAGTTAGAGTCTTTTTTTACCTAAAGGACCGCCCTAAAAAAGGTCTACTTTATACTTCTATATTAGTAATATAGGAGTCTTACTTAATGGTGACCGCTTATTAATAACCCAGTATCTATATTTACCAGTAAGCTTACTAGGTAGAGATTATCCTAATTAATAGGAAAAATATAACTATAGTTCTAATTTGCTAGAGAAGGCTCTTATAATATAGAATTATCTTAATCGCCCAATTTGGTATTATTATTAATTAAAAGGGGAGAGGAAGCAGTTAATTTATAAACCTTGCGCGGTGCTAAAGGAGTTAAATAACGCGTAGATTGTAAATTAAATAAGGAGGGAGTAGATAAAGAAGCTCTACTGCCTAGCTAACNCATGAAATATAATATACGTTACATTTTATATAGGTAATAAAATAGTAAGCTTTAGCACGGGTTTCGGCGCGCAATAGAGATATTAGGGAAAATGCTTTATTTACTATGGCTAAGCAAGAGATTCCTATGGGTTTCCCATTGCTTGGCGTATAATTAACTAACCAGATCATCCGAATATCCTTAACTTCTACCAAAAGCTTCAACTTACTACCAAATCTTACCGCTAAGGCAGTGAGCTGTTAGCTAGCTGCAGTCTTATAGCTGACTGCTTACATTAGCAGCCTCCTGGCAGCGAAGCTGACAGCGTCGCTGACTCTTGGTCACACTGCCACCAACTCCTTCCTTAAATACACAATCAGTCGCAGTCTCTTTTCATATGCTGCCAGAAAAATTAATGCAGAAGGCTCGAGCTATAGCCAAAAGAGACTGAATCGGTTGCTTTACGTGGCGGCGCGCCAGGAGAGAGATGCGCCGATCTCCAAGGAGATCATGAAGACCCTTCTGAAGCTGGGTGTGGAGCCCAAATCGATTTATCATAGCCAGTATACGAAAATGCACCCGGAAGCGCAAAAGATGCTGAAGCTGCAATTGAGGCTCAGAGTTTATTTTAAGGACTACTTGCTCAAATGACGGGGTTCACTATGAAATTTCACGGAGTCAGAGAATGAAGCTTTGAAAACAACCGAGTGAGAGATATCCTGCCGATCTCAAGCCATCAAATTCTGGATAGGACTAGATTCAATTCAGAGCTGCCAGAAGGGGGGTCACGTTTCGTACTGAAGCAGCAACAACCGGACCATCATCGGCTTACGTTATTGCCAATAGTCAGAACCACTTCGGATTCATGTCTACCTCGAGCCTTGCAAAAAAGGATTGCATTGGCTTTTAGGTTCTGGCTTGTAGAATTTATTATGGCTATGCTTGGCCGAGCAAGGGAAAGGAAGTTCAAAAGAAATGGAACTCCTACAGCTACCTTCTCGGAAGTTCAGCTACATACGCCTTGGCTTCCGTCAATGACTCCCCGCCGGGTGAGGGCGGGAGGGGCGTTAGTGGTTACAGAAGGGCTAAAGGGCTCATACTATTGGGGGAGGAAGGAGCTGTCTAAGGCAGTCGGGCACAGTCTTTTAACTGTCTCACATGCAAGACAGAATCAGATAAACAATAATGTTTTTGGCTATTCTCCTCTAATACAATACTATCAATGAAATATGCGACCAGGTGGGCCGTAAGTTCTTCATATATTCAAGCTTGCTAATTTTTAAGCTAAAAAGATCTAATTCCCCAAGGTGGCAATCTGGCTGGTGACATATGCCGAATGATCGAATATGCTAGTTTGGGTAGTACAGCGTGGAACTCAGGGTGCGACTTAAGATCCTCAATAAGCCATGCCGCATAACGGCCTAGCCAGTCCAGAAGCTTGTCGTCCTGGTGCAAGCTCGAGAATGTGGTATCGAGCATCCGAATGATGGCCGTCAGGTAGTCCAGAGTATTAGGCCCAAGCGCTATGATATTCGCCGTTAATCTATCATATGCAAGTGACTGCAAATTCTCAATCACATACACGTGGGCAAAAACGTAGATTTGGGCATGAGCCAGTAGTGAATAATTTCTCTCCTCCTCGTCCATATTTTCTGACAGGCTACTGGCACCACTGAATCTGACTTCATCGGAGTAGTCGTTCTTGTATGCCCATTCAACGAATCGGGCTACAGTTTCGTCGGTTGTGTCTTGAATGGTGTATGCGCCATCTTTCTTCTCCTTAAAATCTCCCGTAAAAGCCGCATGGATAGCCCTACATTTTGATGCAAGTAGATCTTCGTGAATGCGGAATTTGCGGCTTGAGTTTGCTGTTTGCAGACATACAATGTCTGAGCATAGGAAGCTATTCTATACGTTAAATATAATGTCGATTTTTTGCTTTAGGTACATACTCCGAATAATGAAGCTCCTCTTCCACCATCTTATCCACTGTCTGAGCAAATTTTTCAGAACAGCGTGGTGGGTAGGCGGATGAGGAAGAGGTTCGACAAGGCTGTGACTTGGAGATTCGAGTTTGTGGCGCTAAGCTTTTCCTAAATAGCAGTTATGGCTGCTCAGCAGGAACCTTGCGGTAGGGTTGGCATACTTCAGCTCCTCTATCACATACCAAAATTTGATTTAATGTCTTGTCAAACAAATTTTCATGTACCCCATTATCCCTAAAACAATCATTGTAAAAGAGTATAGGGTCCAGGGTGGCGGAAAATCTAATCTTATCTCAATACGATTGATAATCCACTATCGATATAATATCTCGTATCGCACCAAATATCGTGATATTTTCTTGGTATTCCCTACAAAATTTTAAGAATTCACCAACGAATTCTCCACCGAGAGAGCCTATAGGCGTCTGTGTAGGGGTAACTCTCTTTTTATACACTATAACTTAAATATTTAAGTTACAACATACCCTTTTAATAGAATAGATTCTTTAAGTAATTTTATATACTAATATATATATTATAGCTGTTTTAGCACCTTTGCGCGTAATTTGGACAGGGAGCTTAAAAGGGGGTAACATTAATGCGTTAGACGCCCCCCCTGCTAGTAAAGGTCAAGAATAAGCGAGTTCAAAGTGACATAGTGGGACTAGGTTATTTTGTGTACTGTACTAGTTAGGGGGGCGTCTAACCCTTTTATGTTACCCCATTGTAGTTAGAGGTTCGGCTAAAGACTTGGCGCTATATATATAGACGTGTACAGCGTAGAAATAAGCGGCCGATATTGGCACGCGCGCAACCATAAATCGACGATTGTTTACCTTCTTATTTACTTAATATCTTTACCATTCTACGACGAAATGCCTCCAATTAGAACTCGAAAATCGCGCGCGCGTCCTTTTACACCTCCTCCCGACCTTTTAGAATCAACAGGGCACCCAAAGACGCCACAGCGTTGCAGAGTTATCTAGGTGAAGCTCTTCTCTCAAATGCTCGGAATCCCTATTCCTTAATTAATCGTTCGAAGCCTTACGAATATGCTAAGCGCAGTTAGACTCGAATTCTCTCTTTAAACTCTACTTAAACCTGACGTAATAGGTAAATAATAAAGTATTAGAGTAGTAATATATCTTTAAAAATAGTCGATTTTTAGTGGTTACGCACGTACCAATATTGACCGCTTATTTCTGTAACGAGGCCTTATGTAAGAGTACATATATTAAATCCCGCCGCGCTTGCAAATAAGTTCGCAAGTGTAACAGAACCTTGTAGCAAGAACTACGGTAGACTCGTTATTGGGCTAGGTGTGTAGGAAATGCAAGTATAAAAGTCAATAATAAATAATAACTGGTGGAGTGGTTGCCTAATAGATTAACTCCAATTATATTCTAAGAATTACTATAAGAAAGGAACTATCTAGGTAGGGACTAAGGGTCCTTAAATACACAACCGTACTCCTATAAAATCCTTCTTATACGTAATATACGTCTTATATATAAGGTACATAAGTTCCTCTCGTTCCTCTTATTTAATATATAGCACATTATATAACCTTAGTTACCATTCCTTATTATATAGTTCTATTGGCTCTATCTTAGACCGTGCCTAAATTAACTAACTAGCTTCTTCTAACTCCTCTCCTAGTAGTTATAATATTGTACTTAAAGCGTCCGTAACATTATCTCCCTCCTCTTTATCTTTGTTCTTAAAGATTTAAAATATCTCTAAGTTATTTACTAGAGGTATAATATCCNTCTAATTAATTTNGTTAATATTATTGNTTATTATACCTAAAGCAATTTCTTCTTTATACGCCCAACGTCGTGCTCGCACTATTACTATAATATTATCTCTTAGTGAGATTATACCGTCTCCGTGTTCTTATTGTTTAAAAGAGGGGTTAGTTTATATTACGTTAGCGAACCCATCTTTATAATAACCGTCCTCTTATTTAAAGTGCACTAAAGCGAATATTTGTTCGTCCTATAACGTTCGCTTTACTTCTAATACTAAATATACGCGACCTATTACCCTTAATAGTCATCTAGTTCCCTAATTAATTTGTCTTAGGGTCTTATGTTTAATCTACTACTACGCGGCTAGATAGTAAACTGTCTTAAGCCCTTATTAAGTTAGAATATTCTTAAGATACGGAATAGAAGGCCCTAGATGCTCGCATCGCGGCGTCTACTTGTCTACTTTGTCTTAAAAAGGTTTATAAAAAGGTACGTTTTAAGGAGTAAAAACTTATAGAATAAGGTTTACAGGAACTTGGTAATAAAAAAATAGATTTTTCTCTAATAGAGAAGGAAACAGATCTAAGTAGTTTAGTAACTACTCTTCTTAGGTTCCCCTTAGGTAACTTATCCTTTAGCAATCCTTTTTTTTTAATATTTCCTAACCTAATCTCTTCCGATACTCCTATACCTTTCCTATAGTATTCTTTAAATTTTTTAATAGCTTCTAGGTAGTCTTAGTGTAGCTTATTTACTTAACCTTATACTATATTTTATTGTTAACGTCCTTATAACTAATAATCTTTAAAACTTACTATTTATCTTCTTTCTATTCTCTATATGTGTCTGCCTTATAAACCGGTGGCTTAATATTCCCGTATGCTAGCTCTAGTATTATAATATGCTATATAGGGTAGATCTTTATTTTAGCTAGTAAGTTTAACTTAAACGTAACTAGTAAAATCCTCTATATAATTTTAAAAGGTCCTAGTCTAATGTAGTCTAACTTCTTATTTAGTTGTTAACTCTTAAAATTTTTATATAGTAGCTATACTTTATCTCCCTCCTTAAGATCTAGTCCCTTAGATCTCTTAGCATTATAATACTTTTTTTTTCTCTTTTATACTTTCTTTACTAATTCTATAAGGTCTATATAAAGATTTATTAATATCTTTATTCTTTCTTTAGCTATGCTACTTATTTTCTTTGCTTATTATAGTAATAATAATATTCTTAGCTTATATCCGTAATTTGCCTTAAATAGTAATATGCCTATTCCTTTTTAAGGTGTTGTATTATATGTAAACTATATAATTAGTAATAGCAATACCTAATTATTTTATACGTAATTAATATAATGCCTTAGATACTACTCTAGTGTCTAATTTAATCTTTCTGTTTAACTATCTGTTTGCGGATAATATATAGTAGAAGTTGCTACTTAAACTTCTTACTCCGCTAAGAATACCTCCTAAAATACTGTTATAAATCTTAGATCTTTATCTAATATAATCTTGCTTAGTGCTTTATATCTTATAAACACTTCCTTAATATAGATTTTAGCGACATCTTTTGCTAAGATTTCTTCCGTATATGCTATAAAGTATCCCCACTTTATAAGCTTATCTACTATTACTAAAATCGCGTTATAATCTTATCTGGTAATAGGGTCTCTTAACTTTAGTAACTTAATAATAAAGTCCCATAATATAACCTCCTATAGTCTCTCTAGTATTTTAATAGGTTGTAGCCCTCCGTATAGCTTATACCTTATTAGTTTATTCCTTTAGTAATTTAAACACTCTTTAGTAACCCTTCTAGCTATTCTTTAGATTCTATTAATAATATATTCCTTTTAGAGTCTTAACACTAAGCCTATAGCTCTATTGTGTCCTTAAGTTAGTCCCTTATAAAAGTCCTTTATAAACTACTCTACTATACTTCTTGGGATATACTTTACTTCTTGATTTTTGTATATATCCGTCTATAAATCTTTTAGTTATGCTTCTAGAATTCTTTATACCTAAAAGCTTTCTAGTGTTTTGTAAACCTTATTTAGTTCTTTTTAAGTTACTATAATCTTTGGATAATTGTACCTAATTAATCCGTCTATATCTTTTCGCAGTAAAGCCCCTAATGGCTTTTTATTATTTTGTAGTTTAGCTTTATAACTTAGAGCATCTGCCCTTATGTTGTCTATACCCTTAGTATACTAAATCTTAAAATGGTATTCTATAAGTATCTCTGCCCATTTAACCTATTTTTAGTTAAGTTCCTTTATTATTAGGAATTCTATTAGGTTTTTATAATCCGTCTTAACTATAAATAGTTTCTTTATACCTTATAAGAATACTCTTTATTTCTTTAATGCTATAACTATACCTAATAACTCCTTATTATAGATGTTATAATTTAACTTTAGTAGTGTTATCTTCCGACTATAATATGCTACTAGGTGCCATCTATTTTAATACCTTTATATAAAGTATACCCCTAGTATATAGTCTAATATATCTATTTCTATAACTATCTCTAGTCCTAGTTAATAGATCTTAAGAACTAGCTCCTAGGTAAACAACTCTTTAACTTTCTTAAAGAGTTCTCTTTATTCCTCTCCCTATGCCTATAGTTCTTCTTTCTTTATTAACTGTGTAAATGGCTTAATATCCTTTAACTACTGCGCTATAAACCTTCTATAGTAATTATAAAACCCTAGAAATAATTTTAACTATATAATGTTCTCTAGTTCTTACTAATTTACTATAGCCTTAATCTTCTTTAGATCTATGCTAAGTTGGCCTAGTTTAATAATAAATCCTATAAAATTGGTCTTTTTAGTAAAGAACTTATATTTTTTAATTACTACTAGCATCTATTCTTCTTATAGTCTCTTTAAGACCTATTTAACGTGCTCCCTATATTCTTCCTTAGTTATTAAGTAAATAATAATATTGTTAAGGTATACCATAACAAATTTATCCAAGTGCTCTTTTAATATATTATTAATACGCTTTTAGAATATTACTAGTGCGTTTATAAGCCTAAATTGCATAACTAATAGTTTATATAGTCCTTTCTTTAACCTAAAGGCTGCCTTCTATTTGTCGCCTTCCTTAATCCTAATCTAATAGTATGCCTATCTTAGATCTATTTTTATAAAGATTTACGCATTGCTTATCCTATCTTAGATTTCGCTAATTAAGGGTAAAGGATACCTATCCTTTCTAGTAATACTATTTAACTATCTATAGTTAATACACAGCCTTAGTTTACTATTCTTCTTTAGTATAAATAGTACTAGATATCCCGCTAATAACTATAATGGTCTAATATATCCCTTTTATAGGTTTTCTTAGATAAACTCTTTTAATGCTCTACCTTTCTCTTTAGTAAGCTTATAGATTGGAAAGAATTTTAGACTTATTCCTGGTTTTAACTCTATCTTATAGTCCTATACTATATACTTTAATAGCTTCTTACTCTCTAGTAACTATAACTTTTTGCCGTACTTATAGTATCTCTTTAGTATATAACTTAAGCCTCGCTTAGTCTCTTTATATATCGCTCCGACTTAGTACTATACCATCTTAGCTTATTATTATATCTTGTGGCGTTAAGTATCTCTAATATTAACTTAACCTGTAATCTAATTAATCCTTAGATTGTATTCCTATAACTAAGGCATTCCTAGTACCGCCTTATCCCTTCCCAATAGTAGGATATTGAAAGATATCTTAATTTATCTTCCTTTAATGGTTATCTAAATAGGTCCTATTTTAAGATTGATAATCCCTCCTCCGTAGGCTATTAGATCTCCTAAAATTGTAATTAATAGGTAAGGTTTCTCCTTTTACCTATAAGGTAATCCTATTCTCTTAACTGCTACTAGTAAGATATAGTTTCTTATTACTTTACTATCTATTAGCGCTTTAAACTGCTAATCTTACTATTTAACTTATAAATTTAGGTGTTGTCCTTAAATTCCTTTAAGGGTCTAAGGCTCTACTATTGGCTCCCTCTAGTTCCGTGGGCCTCTACTTTTCCTAACTATTAGCTGCTTAATCCTTGTGTACTTAGCTTATTCTTTAGCTAATGCCTAGTTTGCTTTTTATCTTTGATATACTATAGACACGTATTCTCTAGGCATTCCTACTACTATTATCTATCTAAGCATTCTTCTATAAGGAATCTTCCTAGTTAAAGTACTAAGCTTCCTTCCTCCTAAACTTCTACTAGATGCCATTTATATATATATTTAGCATTTCTATATTATCGCTTGTCTGTTATCTAGTATATCCTAGTAAAGTATTTCCAATTTTTTTCCTTTAGATTCTTGTGTATCTTACATATATCGTCTATATACGCGATCTATAATAACGTATAGTATACTAGGTGCTTTAGGTTAACTCTTAACTTGTCTTTATCTTTAAGTTTAAACCTTTCTCGTGCTAATCTAAACGTTATAACTTTATTCGTAGGTACTAAGATACGTCTCTCGCTTCTCTAGTCCTCTAAGCATTCCTCTAAATCCTTTAACGTTATAATTAAGGCCCCTTTAATATAAGTTATTGCCTTTTCTATAATTAGGTAGTCTTAGATAACTTTTTTATCTAACCATATATAGAAATCTTCCTACTTATCGTTATGTCTTTACCTATACCACTTTTAGTATAGCTGCTAAAGTATATACAGCTTATCCGTAAGGAAGTATCTTCTTATTACTATGTTATAACAGCCCTTTATATATTGTCCTTTAAACCTAGTTAGGATTCCTAGATCCTCTTTATCTTCCAGTTTAGTAAGCCATTTAGCTCTTAATGTGCCTGCCCTAGGCCTATTAGTAATTCTTTATACTAGTACTCTATCCTTTATACGTCCCAATATATTAGATCTCTTATCTAGTTTCTATTCTTGCTATATAATAATTCTTTGCCTAAACTCCTTTATAGTTTCTTTTGGTTTGCGCCTTACGCTTAAATCCTTAAAGTTCTCTTACTTCTTAATCTTAGTATTAACTTTTTAATCTTTAGTCCGAATAATATATTCTACTAGTAAGTCTTCTAGGTCTATATATTTGTCTCCTAGTCTAATTACTATTTACGCTATAGATTCTCTAATCTATAAAGAAACTCCTTACCTCTTACTTATAGGTGCCTTAATTTACGCTCCGAATTCTTAGCTCCTTAGATTCTTTAATCCTAAGCTTACTTCTAACTTAAGCTTTACTCCAGCCTTAGTCTAACTAGGCTTACTTAGTATTTTTATCTCGTCTTAAAAGTCTTAAATCTCACTCATCTTATCTTAAGAGTCTTATGCTTTTAGGAAACTTCGTCCTAAGCTTATTTATATATTACTAAACTAAGCCATTACTCTACTCTATTGGTTATCGTCTATTATAGGTCCTTAAGCTTACCTTATCTTGTCTTAAGAATCTTAGTCGTCTTATATCTCGCTATAAGAATCTTAAGCCTGTGGCCTTTTGCCTTTATTAAGTGCCGAAGTAGTTCGCTATCCTACTTCTCTTACGTCTTATAAAGCAATAGACATTATATCTAGTAGGGTCTTAATCCCAACTAATATTCCCTATTCTATAGTGGAATTATCCTCTACCTCTAGTATAATATCTCTAATAGCTACGTATTCCTAGTAAACCGCTCTTATTACCTTATCGTTATAAAATACTTCGCCTATATTAAAATTATTATCCTTAATATCCGATCTGCGAGCTAGTTTATTAGTTCCTCTGCATCCTATAGGTGCTAGCTCCTATAACTAATAGCTTACGCCATACTTAGCGTCTTTATAAATTTGGTATACGTTGTTATAACAAAACGCAAAACTTCTAATTAAACATTCTTTTGTTCCTTATAGTATATTATCGTCCCTCTATATATATATATCGTCTGCTAGTCTTATACCTTTTACTACGTAATAACTTTGCCCACTTCTACAGTCTCTAATATAATAACCCTATTTTCCGTAATTTATATAAGCTCCTTCTTTAAACCATTTTTCTTACTATAGAGTCCGCCTAAATATCTTCTGCTACTAAGATCCCTAATTTAGCCTCTGCTCCTTAGACCTTTAATTACTTAATTCTTGTCCTCTAGGTTTTCACAGTTTACTCTATCTCTTATAGGCTTCTTTAGTACCACTTAGGTCTATTAGCTCTACGCTATACCATAGTTTTTAACTTAGCTTTTGTTATTACGTACTCTATACCTTATATAACTATAGAACTCTATCCTAGCCTCTCTTAGCCTGTTCCCTTTAGTAGATCTAATTATTAATCTTAATTACCTAATCTATTAGTTCCCTTAGGGTATCCGCATCTTCCATTAGAATAATTACGTCCTAGACTTTAGCCTTAAGTCCTTATTTATACTATGCTATAAGCGCCCTATTATTCTACTCTACTTATATTACTAATATCTAAAACTACGTTATATATTTAATTGCTAAGGTTTATTACGTAATATCTTAGAGTTTTTTTTCCGCTGTGGTCACTGCCTCTAAGTCTCCGAATATTTGCGTAAGTCATTCTATAAATCCATTCCAGCTTAAGAACATAAACCGTACCTCTTAGTTAGTGGTTGTCATGCCGTTTACTTATATCTCTATTAGGTAAGGCTCGAACCATTTAAGTGCTCTTCTTATTAAGAATAGTCCTATATAGGCTATTTAATCTATAGGTATTGCCAGCTTTGCTCCTTCCTATGCTACCTTAAAGTATATTTATATTAGGAATCCTTTAAGCTTTAATCTCTCTCCTAAGTACCTTTTAATTAATAGTAACTTAACCTTTACTGCGCCTATCCCGTTAATCCTATTTTCCAACGTTACATTATTTTCTGTTAGCTAGTTAACTATCTCTTATAGTTATCTAACTGTTATAGGTTGCTATAAGTCAGTGTCTGCTATACTGGTGTTATTACTTAACCTTAAAGTAGTTACTACCGTCGATAGCGTCGTGGTGGCTGCTTTTAGTGGCATGTTATTTAACTTCTTATATTAATACTATAACTAGGTAGTAATTATATAACGGAACCTTGTAGCAAGAACTACGGTGGGCTTATTATTAGGCTAGGTGTATAGGAAATATAAGTATAAAAGTTAACAACGAATAATAACTGGTAGAGTAATTGCCTAATAGATTAACTCCAATTGTATTCTGAGAATTACTATAAGGAAGGAACTATCTAGGTAGGGACTAAGGGTCCTTAAATACACAACCGTACTCCTATAAAATCCTTCTTATATATAATATACGTCTTGTATATAAGGTACGTAAGTTCCTCTCGTTCCTCTTGTTTAATACGTAGCACATTATATAACCTCGGTTACCATTCCTCGTCACATAGTTCTATCGGCTCCATCCTAAACCGTGCCTAAATTAACCAACTAGCTTCTTCCGACTCCTCTCCTAGTAGTCGTAACATTGTACTTAAAGCGTCCGTAACAGCAAGCACTCCGTGTCTTTTTGGCCGAATGGCGACGTTAGGGCGGGAAACGTTACACCTTATAGGAAATACTACGGTAGACTTGCTAATAGGCTAGGTATATAGATAAACAAGAAGTTAACAACGTAAACATAACTGGTAGAGTAGGTTGCCTAATAGATTAACTCTAATTATACTCTAAGATTTACTATAAAGAAGAGAACTATTTAGGTAGGGACTGTAGTCCTTTAAATATATAATACTGCGCCTAGGAAATATACTAAGTACATTAGTATATTAGTATATCCCTTATATTCCTACGTTCCTATATTTTTATATTCTATACTTATAATATAACTAGCTACGTAACTTACTTACTCTTTATCCTATAGTTTAACTAATTCTAACGCCTCCCGTACTATTTTAACTAACCTATTTATATCTCTTTTAGTAGTCGCACTACTGCTAATATAAGGTCCGTAATACTATCCTCTTTCTCTATTATAGAATATCCCTAAAATACCTTATATATATTTATATATTTCCACTAACTTAGTAATTAAAGACTAACTATAAGACTATAATTTGCTGTAATCTATAGCAGTTTAATGGCAATCTATTATAATCTGCTATATTCTACAAAGTTCTACTAAATCTTACTAAGTTCTACTAGGACTACTACCTAAATCCTATTCTACTCTATATATATATTAACTAAGCAACTAAGTTAATAATATATACCTTTCCTTCTCGTTTTTTTACTTTCTTTCTTTATATAACATCTTAACTTTATTATACAGTTTATATATATAGCTTAATAGTATCTACCTCGTTATATATTATTGTCACTTATATTTACTCCGTAATACTATATTACATTAACTACCTATACTATTATTAAAATATAGAACGTACCTAAAGCTCCTATAACGGCAGCTAATATACTTACTATACTTAAAGAGTAGATAGTAGGTTTATAGACATCCATTATAGACGCCCTTATAGAATAAAAGGCCTAATACTAATAATTAATTAAAGCCCTCTAAGAAGAAACCCGTATCTTTTTGATATTTACGCTACGGCCTTAAGACTAGACGCTACCCCTAAAGGTCTATATATGGAACGCAAGCCCTAAACTAGTAGTAGTTATTTACCCTAAACTAACTACTATACTATAATAATCTAAAAAACTACTAGACCCCTTAATATTTACTTATAAATAATAAAAGCTTTAGTTATTCTTAAGCTGGTTTAGAAATAAGCTAATTAGTAATATTAACTGCTACCTAACTAAAGCTAACTAACTTTACTACGCCCTAAGTTAATTAAGAGGAGAGGTAGCTAACCTTATTAAATCTTTTTAGCTAAACCTAGTATAAAGCCTAGTTAGACTTCTTAAAGCTATATATAGTAGCTTAAACCGCTAAGCTACCGCTTAAAGGAAGATAAACTATATAGCTTAGGAAACAAAAGTTTTCTAATATACTTCTCTAAATTTAACCGCTACGTAAGGGAAATAGGCTAGAATAACTTCGCACTAATTAATAGCCTTATTAAATCCTTAAGCCCTAAACTAAAAACTTCCCTAATAGGCGTAGACCTACTAGGAGCCCTTAGCGCCTATATAAACGTTATTAACAAACGGTATAATAATATACTACGCCGAACACCAAAGCCCGCTCCTTAATATAGTATAGCAGCCTTATAAGTCCCTATTAAGTTATTTTCTTAGCCTAGGTACCCTAATACTATAGACATTAACTCTAGAACCCTAAAGTATACCTTACTAGGGTCCTTTAAATAAGAAGAATATAGAAGTAAGGCTTATATTTTAAAATACTGCCCCGTTTTTATACCCTAATATAATTTATAAATAGCTAATACTAGCGGCTATTTACCGCATTAATCTTCTAGTTACTATCCTTAAATTTTATTAGTTCTAGCCCTATATCTAATAAGTACTACTTATAAGAATAAAGCTATAACTCCTTCCCGCTTACTACTAAAAAGGTATATCCTAGAGCTAAGTTGCTTTTTAGGATAGCTATATTATAGGATCTTGTTTAATATATTGGATATTACAGACCCTAAATTTTAGGATTATAGTATAATTGTTAACTACCGTCTTTAGAAAAAAGGTTAATAGGCTAATACTTAAGTCCTAATTAATATAGAAGCTAGCGGTATAGGATTTATTAATAAGATCTTTATATAGGATAATAGTTTTACTCTAATACTCCTTAACCGGCATATTAACGTATTTAGATTGAATAGTAAACGTACTATTTTAGGCCGTATTACTTATATAGAGCGGCCCTAAGACTCTAATACCTAAACTATAAAAAAAATTAACCAAGTCCCCTATAACCACCCTAGGTTACCTAGTAATCCTTAAATAACCCTAAATAAAGCTATATAAGGTAACTATTAATTAGAATAACTATAAGCTTCTATTTACCGCCTCTCATTATAAATAAAAGTGCTTTATAACTTGCTATTTAGACTCTAAACTAAACCTTACAATTTCTACTAATATCTACCCTATATCTAAGAAGTTTACATAATTTTACTAAACCGGAAATTTTACCAAATTCCACTAATATAAAATTTCCGCGAACGTCCACTAAAGGCCTAAAAATCCCACTAAACTATATGTTCGTACTAATTTAATAGCACAAGTAAGCCATATCCCAGGGCACGAAATACGTATAGTATCGTATGCTCTTTAGGATAGTAGTAACTATCAATTCTATTAAGGTAGACTACGTAGTCTATATACTAACGCACCTCCCCCCTAATTAGTTAGTACTTTATAAGTGCACCAGATATATAAGCGGGTAGTTAGTACACCAAATGCGTAAACGCGTGCTCAGCGTACCAAACGCGTAAGCACGCGGTTAGTACAACAGGTGCTATAATTATATACTAGCGGTACTTAGAAAATAAAACCACTTATATACCACCTCTGTAATTGCCTTAATAGAACTATAAAACACGTAAGAAAATATATAGGAAATCCCTCCCAAGGTGCCTTCCGGGCTGCCTTCTAGACAGTGCTCCAAGCTAGCTATAAGTCCTACTTACGGCCCGTAAATAAACCGTACAGCCTTCCAACAGGCCGTAAATAAACCATAAGTGCTCCGTTAGTCTCGCTCTACCCATTCTATAACCTTTAGGTTAAGCTTATTTATATTAATTAGGGTTTTAAGGGCTTAATACAGCTTTGCCTTAGTTATAGCGTCTACTAGGTTATCTCCGCTGCTGATCTATTTAACCTCTATAATCTTATGTTGTTTATAGGCCTAACGTAGGCACATTAGGTCGACTATAAGCCTCTTCTTTTATATTATACCTAGTTTAACTAGGCAGTTATAGAGGGACTTTAAATCAGTATATAAAACCAGGGGTAGCTACTCCAATTATAGGATCTTCTAGATCGTTAATTTAATTGCGGCTGCTATATTAAAGCTATAGGCTAGTATATATAGTTTAGAAGCTAGTACACTACGGGTTACTTATTTACACTTAATTAAAGACCAGTATAGAATATTTGCGTCCTAATTATAGTCCGTAAGTACAATTATAAAGCCGATTTGCGATAATAGGTCTCTATTATTAGCAAAGGAGGCGTCTATAAATACCATTACGCTAATAGAATTTAGGTCTAGCGGTATAAAAGTAAGTCCTCTTATCGCATTATTAATCTGCCATTAAATACGCTTATTAAGCTGCTTAATATTTTCTTCTTACAGATCTACTGCCTAGGCCGTAAAGGACAAGTTATAGGCAAATTTGGGTTAGCAGACTATAGCAATATAGGCGCCTCTTACACACTATACAGCGTATTAGTCCTTTATATTTACAGTCTTATAGGTCTCTTTACGGGAACTAGTAAGGTCTGTAGGCTTTGCTATAATAAGCTTTAGGTTTTAAGCTTAGCGTTCCTAGGTTAGCTAGATTAAGTTACCCCTTTATATAATTAGGCCTCCATTAAACTTAATTAGGGTCTACTTAGTTAACTACTCTTACAGCTTTACCAGGAACTTAGCTTCTTACAGTTTAGTCTCTTTAGCGTCTGTAAATATCCGGTCCGCTAAAAAGAGGGTATTATCTATTTAAAGTCCAATAATACTAAAGCCGTTTAATAGGGTGTAAAGGAGGCAGGGGTTATAAGTTAACTATTCCATCTTAAGTTTATGGACGTAATACTAGTAATACATCTTAAACCAGTAGTTTTTAGCTTCTGGCACTCCGTAAAGTAGTTTTATAACCTATAAAATTATTCCTAGTTATAAATTAAGCTTAAGCAATAGTCGTATAAAGATATCCCTACTTAGGTAGATATTAGACTATATATAGGCTTATAAAATATCCCATAAGTAAAGGGTTATAGGTTTTATTTACTATAGTCCAGGTATAAGCGCAAGTATAATCCGTTAACTAACCCGTTAAATTATAAACAATTATATAAGAACTAAGTCTTTCCTTTAGTCGTTATAAGCTTATATAACAAGCCTTAACTTTTTAAAGGCTTTATTAGTACTAGGGTGCTTAATTTTATTAATAAAGCGCAAGTTAAATATACAGACGCCTTGTAGAACGTCTCTCTCCGTTATAACCGTAAAGACGCCCTTTTCAAGTAGTCCGTTAATCTCTTTACGTCATAAGTCCGTAAAAGGGGTTTCCTATACTAGAACTAATATATCCATAAGCAGAGGTTATCTTACGGATATATCTATAGAGGTTAGGTAATTCTCTATTACGGGGTTCTTAGTTATGGGGTACTTTTAGGGGCGTCCTTAACCACGCTTTACGGTAGGTTTAGCGGGTTTAATAAGTTTACGGGGGACTTCTAAAGTTGGTAAGGGTACTTCCGGTTTATCTAGTTTAGTAGGTACTTCTAATTCATCTAGTCCAGCGTTATGGGTATTTTCAGGCCAAAAGTAGGGTTTTACAGACGTGCTCCTAAAGCTAGTTAGTCCGCTAGAGAGTTATATACAGCACGTTTCGTTTTCTACAGCTAGTAAACAGTAAGGTCCCATCTAATTACCGCTTTCACGCCATATAAGGACTTTAGAATTAAGCAAGAGGTTATAAACTAAGGTTATATCTAGTCCGTTACGGTAATATAGGGCGCTATTAACTGCTTATTTGGCCCGTAATTTAACTATTTCAGCTATTACCTTCCATATTATAGCTGCTCGTTCCATAATAGACGGGGTAGGAGGGCCTAGGTTGCTTATTCTTAGGTAGGCTCCGTAGACCAAAAGGGTAGGTACTAGTCCGTCTAGGCCAGCGGTATTATTAATAGCTTTTACGGCAATCTATAAAGCCAGTTCCTTTTAAATGTCCTTACATTTATCTATAATAATCTAGTAGGCTCTCTATAAGGCTAGGTAAGCTCACTTAATAAGCCTAATAGACTAATACACCTTAACTGGAACAGCTTTTATTAATATAGCCATGGCCATAGTATACTGCTAGAATTCCTTACTAATAAAGTTCCTATTAGTATCGTGGGTAATATACTACGGAGGTCTAATATATATGTCGATCCAGCAGGTCCGTAAAATATCCTACGTATACTTTATAGATATATTTTATAACTAGCGGGCGGCTTAATAACGGGTTACCTTATTAATTATATATAGTACTAGGCTGCCGTTAATATATATAATATCTACGTACACTAAGTAGTTAAAGTCAAGATCCTTATAAAGGGTAAACTTAAATCGGCCTAAGGAATATCCGTATTTCTAGTAGTAAAAGCAGTATTTAGTTAGGTGGTTAATTGCCTTCCTATTAACGTCGTCATATCCAGAGCATTTAAGGACTCTATATAGCTTTTCAGCTAATAGGTAGCCAAAACGGCGGTACAGGCGGTAGATTTCTATACTGGTAAGGTAGTATAGGTTATAGTCAAAAGATTCCTAAATATACGTCCGTAGAGTCTCTCCCCATATAAGGAACGGGTGTCTAAATTATTGTGTAATTAGTAAGGTAATATGCTTACTTCCTAGGGTAGTTACGGGGCCTATTAGGGTGTCCGTAATATTATTATTGTACACCTATAACCTATCTATGTCTATAAGACAGAGTAGGAAGGAGGTATCCGCTTTTACTATGTAGAAGTTAACTAGGCTAATAGAAGTCTTAACTTTAACTAATCTAATTAATGCGGTTAAGCCAATGCCGAATTAGACGTTTACGGCCCCAGTTTACGTAATATTAATGTCCGTATTATTATTTATAGTGGTCCTATATACAAGGTATTATCTGTAGCCTACGGTAGACTTTTTAGAGGCACCTATATTAATTATAACGCCGTAGAATTCCTTAGGGGTATAGCGTTCTATAGTAATATATNNAAATAGGTCCTNCTTATAATNTNTAANNTCTATAANAGGGGTNCTTNCGGAATNGTTTTTNGGCGCAACTAAGTNTATAAAGGAACGGTCGGCTAATACGGTCGTAATATTAAAGGCTTAGCCATCCGTAAAAGGTCTAAAAGTGGTTAAAAACGTCTCTAAGGTCTCCTATTCCTAGGCGTCTAAGTTAAAGTTAATTATAAGGGCTTCTATTAACTCATTAAAAGGCTCTTCCGCTTCCTCTCCTTTATATTCTAAAATAAATTAGTTAATACGGCTATTAAGTCTCTTCCTAGACTTATTACGTTCTTCCTAGGTATGCCTTATAGACTAACATTCTTCCTTACCACATATAAAGCACTTCTAGCTAGTTTGTCTACGGGGGTATATTTTCGTATAGAAGTTATTATAGGGGTTGCGGGTAGGACCTAGTCGATGCGGGTACTGCTAGCAGTAGCGGCGGTCCGTAAAGTAGACGTCTAAGTCTATTTACGGATATTAAATATCCGCAATAAAGGCTTAAGTGCTACCTAGTAGATTTAAAACTTTATACGTTATAATAGAGGAGCGTAAATCATTAATAAGGCCAGTTAAGGTATCTACAGGCTTATAATAGGCGTACTTATAGGGTTCTACTTCCTAGCAGGCCGTAATAAGTTTATTATATAGGAAGTCGTCTATTTAAAGCTTAGTATTAAGGCCGTACTATAGGTGCCAAAGGTCTTTAATAAGAATTTAAAGGCACTCTATAGTCGATTTTTCAGTATTCTTATTAATTACGGTCCGTAGCTTAGTCGCATTCTATTAGGTAAGAATATCACGCTTATATTCCGGTCCTTTAAAGTAGTTATATATAGCTTCGCATAGCTTATTAAAGGGAACACCAAGGGGGTTACTCTTAAGGTTAGTATAGTAGTGGTCAAATACTAGGCCGCGCAGTATAGTAGAGTAGGCTTAGCTAAATTCCTATTTAGGAATATCAGCCTTCTAGCAGAGGTCCATAAAAATAGTTAGTTTAAAGTTAAAGTTGTTGTTTTTACCGCTATACTTAAATTTATCGGTATAGAGCTTAGCCAGGTTAGCTAGCTCCTTACTATAGGTCTTTACTTAGGTAGTTTACGGATCTATAACTTAAGCAATAGGAGGGTTTTAGTCCATATTTTAGTTTACGGGGGTATTATAGTCCATAATTTGGGTTACGGTAGTATTATAGTCCGTAACTTAAGTATTAGGTATACTTTAGCCAGTAAGATTAATTCTAATACCACTTAGGTTTATAGAACAAATTTGGTTAAATAGGTCAGCTATAAGGCTAAAGATTCTATTAAGTTTAAAGGAGGTAAAGGGGTCGCTAGTTTTAATATAATCTAAGATCTACTCTTTAGTCCATTCCGTTTGGTCCTCCTTATATAGTATATTATATAGAGACCGTACAACAGTAACTTATTTGTCCCTTTTAACCCATACGCCTTAGTAACGTAAAAGGGTTTATAGGTTACGGGTAGTAGTAGGGTTATAAGCCTTAAAAATAGCTTCCATAAAGTCCGCAAAGTCTTCCTTATATTACTCCCACAGGTCGTTATTTATAAGCTTAAAATATCCGTATTTAAGGATTTTATATTTAATATAGTTATTAACGTCAGTTATAGACGTAAGGTCAACTCCTTAGCTCTATTTCTCTTAACCTTTATTAATTTGCTTACTTATGTCTGCTATACTATATAATATAGTACATAGCGGGTAAAAAAGGTCTTATAGTAGTCCGTAAAGGCGGTTAATAGGTCCGTAACAGTTTGTAGGAGGGTAGGTAGTTTCCGTAAGGTCTTATAACGGTCTATAAAGGTAATTAGCAGGTCCGTAGTGGTTTATAAGAGGGTAAAAGGTTCCGTAAAGGTCTATATTCGCGTCTATAAACTTCTAATAAACTATATTAAGACTTAAATAAGTATATAGAGTTAGTAATAGGTCTGTAATCCCCAACTTCTAACCTTCTAGCAGGTCGTACTAGGAGTCTAAACGGGTGGTCACTATTAAGTATCGCTCGGGGGAAGGTGTTAAGTAATTGCTAATCTATACGCGCTTACTAATTAGTGTTCATACTAATTTAATAGCACGAGTAAGCCATATCCCAGGGCACGAAATACGTATAGTATCGTATGCTCTTTAGGATGGTGGTGACTATCGATTCTATTAAGGTAGACTACGTAGTCTATATACTAACGCACCTCCCCCCTAATTAGTTAGTGCTTTATAAGTGCACCAGACGCGTAAGCGGGTGGTTAGTACACCAAACGCGTAAGCACGCGGTTAGTACGATAGGTGCTGTAATTATACACTATATAAAATAACCTTAACTACTACGCCGCCCTAAGCTAAGTAGAAGCTTAAGCTTAGTATATAAAAGTACTAGAAGAACTAGTACTCTACTATAAAAAGGACACTTAAAGAACCTAAAGCTAAATAAGAAACTATAGATAATCTAGGTAAGCTTAGCACCCTAAATATCCATATAATTAGAGCTACTCCGCTAGCTTAACTTGCTAAAAAAAACCTAAATATATAATTTTTGCTATTACAATAGCTAATATTAAAAAGGCCTTAGTACTAAAGAAGCATGCTAACCCTACTATAAAGGTACTAGTAGAGTATTATAAACGCCTAGATGTATTCTTATAAAAGTAAGCTAATAAGCTACTAAGATATAGCGTAAAGTACGTGAAGGAGCTCTTGCTGCACCTGGCCTAAAAAGACTAAAACCAACCAAAAGAACCCTGAAAAACACCTAGAGAATCCCCCTGAGATATATATATCGCAGGGGAGGCATACGTCGAATGACGGTAGTTCGTACTCGCGTGCGTCCACTAGAACCACGCCTAGCAATAGCCCTCTATAATAAGAACGGGCGAATACTATACTATAAAGCGGAAAGACCTCTATTAAGAAGGCGTCTAATAAAATATAAAGCCTATTAGACGCGTCTAGTATCCGTAGTTATAGGGGAGCAACCGTTAGCTATAACGAACTAATACAGCTAGTAGAATGGCTCCGCCAGTCTAGCGAACCTTAGGCGCCCCTCTAGTAAACCCTTAATTAAATCCTCTAATGGCTAAGTAAAATTAAAAATAAATAAAACCCTTCTTTACTGGCGAACCGTATCTAGGCCGCTGTAGCTGCGCGTCTATAGCATAGGGAACCTACCCCCCTAAAGATAATATCTGGGCATATAATTATAATATAACTAAGTATAGAAAAGTAGAGGGGCTTAGGGGATAATTAGAAATAGAAGTCCTTANNNAGATTTNNAAAGAGGTTTATAANGCTATTATAGTCNAANACCTTAGGAGCGGAGATATTAGAGTTACCCTAAGGGACTAATAGGTAAAGAAATAAGCCGTTAGGGTAGGGGATAGGCTAGGAGAACGTATTAGCATAAAAGTGCTCCGCGAAGATTACCTAGTCGAAGTCTTAGCGGTTCCCCTAAGCCTTAGAGTAGAAAAGGGACGCTAGGTAGACAATATAGTAACTATATATAAGATAGTAAAACAAACAGAACGCCTTATACTAGGACTTAAGATTACCTAAATCTAATGGCTTTAATAGGAAAATATAAACTAAGTATATAATAAGAATAATAAAAGAATATAAGGGTTACTAGAGACTCGCTAGGGAAACGCTAGTTAAACGTATAGCTCCCTTATTGTTAGTATACATACACTAAGAATGCAAAAACTCCTTATTTAAAAAGGTATTATTATAAATAGCCTTATATACAATGTAAGGCTCTATAACTATAGACTCTGCCTAAAATAATATTATCGCTATATATAATGGGGGCATACCTAATCTATATGCGTAGTATAGGTATACTGCGGCCATTATGTAGGCCCCTATAATATAAGATACTGCTTAAATTAAGACTAAATAAAATATATAAACTGCCACCAAAGCATATATAAGGCGTAGGAGAGAGAAGACTGTATTAAATATAGGAGATAGAAGGTAAGGGCTTAATAGCTGCGGGAATAACTATATGTTAGGTTATACGAATGGAAACAATAGGCGATAAGCTAGGGGGGCGTAGGTGCCTTTTTAGCGTTTCCTACCTTTAATACTGGGGGGCTAGGCCAGCTATCCCAAGCCTTAACGGGCCAGAAGTAATGCCGCGCGATATCGCCAGACTATATAGGGATATAAGGGTTATAGGGGATATAAGGGAGAGGATGCCCTATAGCATCAGCAAAATGTTTGTGCCTCCTGACAGTACTAACAGCTCCTGACAGCTCCTGTCAGGGCTGTCAGGAGCTCNAGGAGACACTCACACTCGGCATCCTGTCAGGAACCTGTCAGGAGGTCGCCCGGACCACCAGGACCACCAGGACCTCCAGGACCTCCAGGACCTCCAGGACCTCCAGGACCATCAGGACCATCAGGACCATCAGGACCATCAGGACAACAATAAAAATTCTAGATTTAAAAATAAGGCATATCAACACTCCAGTATTTTACAGCTAGTCAAAAAATACAAAATTAATTTAATTATATATAATCTAAATAATCCAAATCAATTCTCTCCTGTCTACCGCTGTGTCTGTCATGGAGCTCTACGATCGCTCGGCGTCGGGCGATCGACTGAGGAGCCTCTCGCGGGAGGCTCCAAATCGTCGATCGGCGGTGTTCCCGATGATCCGCCGCCGTGTGCTGATTTCCTAACTAGGCCTAGTGCCTGCCTGCTTGCCTGTCTGCCTGTCCTACCTGTCTGCCTGCCTGTCTGCCTGTCCTACCTGTCTGTGCCTGCCTGTGCCTGTCGTGCCTACCTGTCTATGCCTACCTGTCTGTATCTGTAATTCGGGGGAGAGGTCGGCCCGATCGAAGGCTCTGCTTGATTCGATTGCGATTAATTGTATTAATTCGAATCGTTCTCCATTGGGCGTTCGTTGGCTGTACGTTTGATACGGTGGTCGTCTGGGGGTGCCTCCCTAGGAGGCCTTGGATTCGATTTTGATTCGGTAATAGGCTGATATCGAGGCTCTGGTTCGATTCGATCGATCGATCGAATCGATCGTGGTGTTCGCTGGCTTGGTCGTTTCGAACGGTTATCGTCTGTGGTTCTGACGACGGTTCCTCTCCTACTTGCCTGCCTACATGCCTGCCTGCCTACCTACTTACCTACCTACCTACCTACCTGCGCCTGCCTTGTGTCAGTATCTGATTTAATTTGGGGGGAGAGGTCGGCCCGGATCGAAGGCTCTAATTGATCCAGGTCGTTCTCTATTGGCCGTTCGCTAGCTGTACATTCGAACGGTAGTCGTCTAGGGTGCCTCCCTAGGAGGCCTTGATACGATTCGGTAATGGGCCAATATCCAAATTCGATTAATCGATCAATTGAATCGTTCGTGGTCTTCGCTAGCTGGTTGTTCGAAAAGGTTGTCGTCTAGTTCTTGTAACGGTCGTCTGGTTCTGGCGACGGTCGTCTGGTTCTGGCGACGTCATTCTGGTTCTGGCGACGGTCGTCTGGTTTTGGCGACGGTCCTCTGCTGGCTGCCGTTCTTAGTGCCTCCTAAGGGAGGATGTTAAGGAAGGATAAAGAATGGGGTGACTACAAAGGGGGTAACTTGGCAGAGGCACGTGTAGGCTATCGGGAATATAGCGGGGACCCGATAGCACTGTGTGTCGCGCGCACGCGCACATAGGGTCGTGTCGCATTAGGGGGCGGTATCCCATTGGGGGGGTATCACAGTGGGGAGGGCAGTCGCATTGGGGGGGTGTCTTGAGGGTGTGCATAGGAGGTGTCGCTTTGGGGGGGGGGTTTTGGGAGGTGTCGCTTAGGGGTATCCTGTCAGGAAACCTGACAGACGATCAGGAAAATCAAGATCCTGCCAGGAGCCTGTCAGGAACGATCAGGAAATACTAGTTTCTGTCAGGACCCTGACAGGACCGTAAGAGGACGATCAGGAATCAAAGATCCTGCCAGGAGCCTGTCAGGAACGATCAGGAAATACTAGTTTCCTGTCAGGACCCTGACAGGACCGTAAGAGGACGATCAGGAAATCAAAGATCCTGCCAGGAGCCTGTCAGGACGACCAGGACGATCAGGAAAATCAAAATCCTGCCAGGAGCCTGCCAGGAGCCTACCAGGACGATCAGGACCTCCAGGATCTTGGCACCCCAACAAAATGCTGATGAGGGAGACCCTTATGGACAGCTACAGCAAGCTTAAGACCGGGATAGTTAAGAATTAGACTTAACGCGGCAAATATAACATTTATAGCCAACTCTTAAAGGGTATATAGCTAACTAGTAAAAATAGGGGAAGAACTAAAGATAATAATAGATTTAGATATAGAAGCGCTAGTAGAAACACAAGATATAGGAATAGAAAGCTCTATATAAAATAAGTAGTAACTAGGGTATAGATATAAGAGACAGAAGTTTTAAATATCCTAGAGAAAGTAGAAATAGAAGAAGCGAGGAATAACGGAGAGGCAAAGGACCCTTACTAGGGGTCCGCCACCTATCTATTATATAGTATAACTATAGTAATACAAACCACTGTCTTATAAGGCCCTTACTAAACAGTTTAGACCTAGAGAAATACTATATCCTTGCTATATAAGAGCCATACTATAATACCTATATATAATTAATATACTGCCCCTAAGGATTCTAGCTCCTATATAAACCAAAAGCAGCTATATACGTATGCTTTATAATTAGTAAGACTATTAGCCTGTCCTTATAGTTATAGTAGGCAGTTAATCTAGATATTGTAGTTATAATAATCTAGACATATAGAGGACCGGTATAAATTATTAATGTATATAACCCTAGGGTTAAAGGGGTCTCATAAATAGAGAATATTATATTAGTAATAAGCTTACTTAAAACTAAAGGCATAGAGTCTATCCTATTAGGAGATATAAACCTCTACTACCTGTAGTGGGGGGGTATCTACGTCGCTGCTAAATAATAGGTAGAATGTTTACTAAAAGCTATAGACACCTAGGGCCTTAAGCTAGCTACCCCCCCCTAAAGTAATTATATGGCAATAAGGACCCGCTAGAAGTATAATTGACCTTATATTTATAGACGAAGGCCTATACTAGAGACTTAAAAGGTACAACCTTAAAGAAGAATAGGCACTTACCTTAGACTATATCCCCATCTAGATATAGCTAGATTTAGATATTAAGGTGTAACTAAATAGTAAAAGATATGTAATAAGGATGCTTAAGGCAGACAGTTTCCTTAATATAGTTAAATAATAACTCTAAGACCTAGAAGAAATCCACCCAATACTAAATAAGCGAGGCTTATTAGCTACCCCTAAGGAAATCGACCGAAGACTAAAAAGGATTTAGGTAGCGATTAAAAATAGGCTAGAAGAGTACTGCCCGGTCTTAAGACCGGGCCCCTATACGTAATATNTATAGTNNGNATAATNCGCGGTTCTTATAGCTAGCTAACGATAAGTAAGAAGGAAATACTTAAGTAGCTATAACCCTAAAGATAAGAGACGATATAAAGACATAAGAAACTAGTTAAAGAATACCCTAAAAAAAGAAGTAAGGAATAATGTCACGGCTAGCTTCCCGTGGGAGCGATCCGATAGATTAAGTAATAATAAGGGGCTATATTATGAATAGACTAAGGTAAGGGCTTAAAGAAAGGGGCGCGGTAGACGATTATGTACGTGTTCGGTTGTCGGGGCAACGCTAGGGCAATATTAATCCGTGACTGATGACGCCTTAATGGTAGCTATATAGACGAACTGTTACATTACCCCCCTTTAAGCTAGGAGGATTGCCCTCGATCCTTATAGTTAGGCTCTCCTTATCTATCTTACCCTTCCGTCCTTCTCTGCTTTATTGTCTTCCTCTAAGGGCTCTAGATCTACGTCCTTATAATACGCCTCTAGCTATTGCAATAGCCATATAGGTGGTCTAGCGTTATAAGGTCTCTTGTTATGGAACGCCTTAATCTTATAGGGGGCGCCGATAAAGCCGTCTACGTTATACTAGGTGTTATCCGGGTTGTGGCCTACCTAGTTAACCTTATACTATAGCCTTCCGTAGTAGGTTCTACTAGTAAAGATCTTATTAATCTTGTACTCTGGCTCGCCGTTAATTAGGATTGGCTTTTTTGGCTTCCTGTTCTGGCCCGGTAGGGGGTTATCTGGGTCCTTTTGTAGTTGATCGGTATGGAAGACGTTTGACATCTTTATGTTTGGGGGTAGGTTAATAATATACGAGTGTCCTTTTATGCCTAGAATCTTATAGGGCCCTGTAAGCTATCTGTCTAGCTTAATACTCGGTTGGTCGGTAGCCTAGCCCTTCCTAGTAACGTATACTTAATTACCTACTCCAAAGTCTAGTTCGCGACGGTGCCTATTAGCTTGCCTTATCTGCCGCTCTTAAGCTTTCACTAGGTTGTCTTTTGCCTATTTAACTGCGTCCTAAGTTTTATATGCGAAAGCCTAAGCTTCTTATTATGTTAGCTTCTTACGAGGTGTTAAGGTTGCTTATATACGTTCCTCCTAGTTAAAGTAAAGCCTCGGCTTAAATTCTAGCTCTAGCTTATATGGTGTAAAGCTAGTAGATTTATACGGTAGGATTACCTGTACAAAGTCTATATAGGGGAGGAGCTCTAACTAATTATCCTGGTAGTGGTTGATAAAGGGTCTTAAGCGTTGGTTAATGTACTAGTTTAGTACCTCTGTATTACTATTAGTTTGTAGGTAACTGGATGTAGAGAGCTTTTACTTGACACCGGTTAGCCTATATAGCTTATCTGTAAAGGCTAAGATAAATTAAGGTCTTTAATTTAATGTGACCGTCTTTAGGAGGCCGTACACGCGCTAGACGTGCTAGTAGTATAGGTTTGCTGCGTTAGCCGCGGTAGTAGTTTTATAGTAGGGTAGTAAGAAGGCTCTCTTACCTAGTCGATTAATAACTATAAAGACGCTATTAAAGCCCTTTTTGTCTATTAGGAAGAACTTAAAATTAAAAGAGATATACTGCTAGCAGCGTTTACTAATTAGTAGGGGGTGCAGTAGGCCTAGGGTTTTGTTATAGGGTATATAGGTCCTCCTATAGGTCCTGCAGTTTCTTATATAGGTATCGTAGTCTAAGGGTAGTCCTGGCCAATAGTATTAGTCTACTATAAGTTTCCTAGTCTTTGTTTTGCCTAGGTAAGTGGTTACCTAGTAGGAGTGTACCTCCGCAATAAGGTAGGTACGGAGGTAGTTAGTATTAGAGACTATTAGCTTGCCAAAGCGGGTTAATAGTCCTCTTTGGAGCTTTTAGCCCTTCCTATCTTGCTTAGCTAGCTGGCGTAGCTCTACTAGCGACTAACTAGTTTAGTTGGCCTAGAGGATCTGATTAACTAGCTCATACGGTTCCTATTCGCGATTTGTTATAACTAGGAGGGGGTCTTTAGAGGTTGCCTCTAGTGTAGCGATTATAAGGGCGGGGTTAATTAAGTACATAGTGCGTATAGCTACGTCCTTCTCCTTTTATGTCTTTAGGTCCTCCTGCTTTTATAATAGGGTATTAGCTACTATATTTGCTGTGCCTGGCCTATATGTGATCCGTATATGGAAATCAGCTAGTAGGTTTGCCTAGCGGGCTTGCTATAGACTTAGGAGTCTCTTAGTTGTAAAGTACTTAAGGGCTTAATAGTCTATGACCGCTATAAAGGGAGTACGCTGAAGGCTAATGAGGTGACCTTGCTATTCCTATAGGCCTCTTATTACTGCTAGTATCTTTTTATTATGGACCTTGTACCGCATCTCTGCGGGGGATATTGTTTTTAAAAAGAAGGCTACTGGCTTCTAGGTCCTGTTATCTTATAGCTGGTTTAGCACCCTAGCTACTACTCTGTTGCTTATGTCCGTCTCTATACAGGTGTCTTGGAATAGTAAGTAGTGCTTGATTACGCTACTAGATAGTATAAGGGCCTTAACCCGTTTAAAGGCTTTAAGCTCTTCCTCCCCTAGTAGGTGCTATACTTCCTTCTTTATAAGCTTACTAAGCGGTCGTATAACTCGGCTGTAGTCCTTTAAGAAGGCCCGGTAGAAGTTATAAAACCCTAAAAAGGATTGCACCCCTTTTACGGAGGTAGGGGGTTCCCAATCCTTAATCGTAGATAGCTTATTAGTGTCTATAGCGATCCCGTTAGTACTAATAATAAAACCTAGGAACTTTATCTCCGTAATGTTAAACTTACTCTTCTTAATATCCGCTTATAAGCCTGCCTTCTAAAGCCTTTATAGGACCTTTTTAATATGGACTTTGTGCTCTAGCGGGTCGTCTAAGTAGATTAGGATGTCGTCTATATAGGCTGTGCAGAAATCGTCTAGGTAGTTAAAAAGGACATTATTAATAAATCTCTAGAAGGACGTAGGGCCGTTATATAGTCTAAAGGGTACGATATAGTACTTGTATGATCCGTACCTTATACAAAAGGTAGTTAACTCCTCTACCTCTTCCTTTAGCCGTATACGGTAGAAGGCCTACCAAATATCTAGCTTGGTGAAGATCTTAGCCCTTAATAGCCTAGTTAACGTCTCCTCAATTAATGGTAGCGGGTAGCGGTCCTTCTTGGTAATTATATTAAGCTTCCAAAAGTTAACGTAAAATCGCCACCCCCCTTTTAGTTTCTTAGCAAATAGGACCAGAGCTATAAAGGGTGCATCGCTTAGTATAATAAACCCCTTTTATAGGTGCTCTTGTAGGTAGGCCTTAACTAGCTCTAGTTGTTCTAACAATATATTATATAGCGGGCTAGGGGCTAGTTCTCTGCTGCTGCCTTTAAGAATAATATTATGGTCCACCCCCTTATAATGCGGTGGTAGCATATCAAAGGTAGCTTTTAAGAAACCGTCAGCGTACTCTTAATAGGGCTATAGTAGCTTTTTATAGATAAGCCGGCGGAGTTTTTCCTTATTGTTAGGTAGGGCGTCTAGTCCCTTCCTATTCTCTATTAGCTGGTCTATTTTATAGAGGCTAGTATATCTAATTACTACGTTTTTGCGCTTTACCCCTTATAGGAAGTTCCTTACCTTAAGTAACGCGATATCTACTGCCCTAAACTGCCTAGTAGATAAAGGCCTCCTTGCTCTTAGCTTTGTTGGTAGAGTAGGCCTAGGGTAGAGCTGGTTTTCTATTTTTCTAATCGCGTCTTAGGTATTAATCTTCTAAGTATGCTTATAGTTATATAAGGTCCGTTTAGCTTGCTTCAGCCTAGCCTATCCCTCTAGCTTAATTTTAGTAGATGACTTCCTCTCTTAAAGTTCACTGATCGCGACTATACGTTTAAGGATGTATTAGGGGGTAGACTTAGACTCTTAATCTAGTAGTGCGTCTCTTTAATTTATATCTCTCTAGTGATTCTTATTAATTAGCGGGGGTAGGAGCTCCTTTCTTAGTATAATTACGTCCTGCCTACTATAGTAGTTTTTTTTAGTTCGCTATACTAAGACCCGGTATTTATAATTAATAAGGGCCCTAGTCTTTTTAAACCACCTACAGCCAATAAGAAGATTGTGGCGGCCCGTATCGCAGAATAGGAACTATATAGGGATTTATTAACCGTCCATAACTAGGTTCGCCTTAAAGAGCTATTTAATAGTGTTTGTCTGCTAATTGTTATAGCTAGATACGGCGACTCCTTGTCCTTTGATCTTGTAGAGCTTTAATTATAGTTGTTGCTTAATAATTAGCAGTAGCTTATAGTATATAAAGGCCTCTCTGCCCGCACTAGAGTTAAGTAGGCTTACCATATTAAGAGCTATGCCGCTTAGCGCGATCCTATATAGCGTTATAAGGGCTGCGCCTCCTAGGATCTCTTTTAGCCATATAGGCGCTGTATTAACTACTCCAATCTACTCTAGGCAGGAGACTTCTTTTAGAGCTGCTCGTTTTCCAACTCTACTAAGTTAGTAACTATCTTATACTCTTCGCTTTAGTTAATTGCTTTAGCTTCCGTCTTCTTTAGCGCTATATAGTTATTAGAATAGTGCCCTTGCTTGCCATAGTTAAAGCAGGTAATAGGTGTTTTTATAGCTAGTGCTGGAGTTAGAGACTGCCTAGGGGGAAGACCTTTGATCTTTTTGGCGCCCCTAGTAGAAGCTCTCTTACTAGCCTAGGCTGCTTTACGGTCACTTTGTTCCTTACCTGTCTGCTTTAGACCTTAGGCGTACTATTAGGTAGTCTTGCAATAGGCCTAAAAGCTATAGTCTTTATTTACTACCTTGACTTCTATTTAGACGCGTAGGCTGTTATAAAGCTTATTATAAAGCTCCTCTTTTTACTAATCTTGCGGCATCCTTGAGATATTTGCTAGCCGTATAAAGTTAGATTAGAAATCGTTGAAGTCTCCTAGGTACGGTATCTTAAGGCCTTTAAGTTCTTGCCGGGCCTTAATATGGCGATCTGGGTCCTTAAAGACGTTCTTTAGGAACTCTAGTACCTCTTTACTGGTAGGGTTGCGTTCCGCGTTGCGCTCTGCCTCTAGGTATAGTAAGAGGTGGTTATAAGCTTTGCCTCCTACACGCGTCTTAATGTACGCTACTTTTGCATCTTCTTCTTGGCCTAGGTCGTCCTAGTAAAACCAGTCTGCATTAGATTAAAGCTTATTTCATATATAGCCGCTCTAGGCTCAGTAGGTAGGTTCTTTTCTATCTATAAGCGTAGGTAGATCTAGGAACTTCGCTATATAGATTAAGCCTATAGCGCTACTTGTCTAAGAGAATGGTGTCCCTTCTTACGTCATCTATGCTGGCGTGCCTTCTTCCTCCTTATTATCCTGCCGATCTAGGGCTTGTACAGTAACCTTATGGCCTATCTTAGATATCTTCCGGTTGGCTTTATAGAGCTCGTTAGTCCTATTATCTAGGTGCTCCTTAAGCTCCGCTATCTTTGCTTTAGCCTCCTCTTTTACGTTAATAGCTTTATACGCGTGGTTATTTGTAAGACGCTATAGTATAGCGATTTGCTGTTCTAACGCCTTCCTTCGTATTCCCTAGAGCCTTAGCTCCTTTATAAGTTCGGTTATAGGTATCTTGGCTAGGCTTTAGGTGGTTGCGGCTATATACTCCCTCTTTATCTCTATCTTAAAGTATATAGGGTTCTTGGCGTCTTCCGATTGCGCTATAAGACGGTCCTATTTGCTCTTTATATTGTCTGAAAGTTCTATCTCGCTATAGTATAGTTAGAGCTCTGGCGGCTTAAGTGTTGCGTCTATAGGTTCCTCGCGGCCTACTAGTACTGGGTCGGTGGCTATCTCTAGTGCACTAGGCCTTAATGCGCTCTTTCTTACTATAGTGTCTCTTTTTGCTTCCTTAGGCAAGTCCTCTTGCTACTAAGATTGTAGTTAGGGTGATCCTTTTAATCTAATTGCCGTAGTCTCTTCTTTTAGCTGCTTAATCTGCTGTTATAATTGCCTGCCTTGAGTAGGGCTTAGTAGGTTAGTTAGTTTGTAGTCGTGGTAGTAGAACTGGCTACGCGTTTAACTGTTGGACCTAGTATTGTGTCGCCTCTATAGGCTAATTGAGGGTAACCTTAGTCTAATGTTACGGCTAGCTTCCTGTGGGAGCGATCCGATAGATTAAGCAATAATAAGGGGCTATATTATGAATAGACTAAGGTAAGGGCTTAAAGAAAGGGGCGCGGTAGACGACTATGTACGTATTCGGTCGTCGGGGCAACGCTAGGGCAACATTAATCCGTGACCGACGACGCCTCGATGGTAGCTATGTAGACAAACCGTCACAAATAACTGGAGACGATTTATAAACGAGCATACTTCTAACCTAAGCCTCTCCTATAATAAGGGCTTGTGGGCTATAGCGAAATAGGTAAAGAAAAAGGTAGGGCGACTAGCAGAAGATCTATACCTACTACCCCTATAAAGAGTAGGGGAATTATAGGCTACTAATAATAACAATAAGAAGGTAAAGATCTTTATAGAAAGGTTCTTCCCCTAACCAGCTGCAGTAGACCTTAGTAATATTATAGGTAAAGCACTAGTAACTTGCCTGCGGGTTAACAGTAATATAATAACAGAGGAAATGGCTAAAACTATTAGCCGCCTTTTAAATAATATAGTACTAGGTTTAGATGGGATCCTAAATAAGGCCTTAAAGACCTATAGACCACTTATAGCACCCTGGCTTGCAGATATAGCTAGAGTATACTTTACTATAGGCTACTACCTACAACTTAGAAGATCTATAACGATAGTTGTCCTATAAAAAGAAGGTAAAGTAGATTACTTAATTCTAGGAAGCTACTGCCTTATTGCCTTAGAAAACACCCTTAGCAAAATCTTAGAAAAGGTAATAGCGGACTATATAGCGGATATAGCTAAGGAACACGCCCTACTACTATAGAGCTAAATAGGGGCAAGAAAGAACCGCTTAATACTATTAGCACTTACGCTACTTGCTACTACTATTAAATCTACATAGGCGATATAAAGGGACTTTATAGTATTAATGCTTAGCCTAAATATTAGTGGAGCCTAGATATTAGTGGCGCCTATAATAACGTACCTCACGAGCGTCTTCTATATATCCTTAGGGCAAAAGGCTTCCTAGAGTGAATTGTATAATTTATTTAAGGGTTTATAGGTTAGAAAGAAATATTACTAGTTTTTAGCGGATACTAGAGCCCCCCTATTATAGTTGCAACAGGAATACTATAAGGATTACCCCTCTCGCCTATACTCTTCCTTTTCTTTATAAGCAACTTGCTTAACTCCTTTAAAGAAGGGGCGACCTAGGGGATAGGCTTTATTAATAATATAAACCTAATTATATACGGGCTATTAGCCGTAAAAAATTGCAGAATGCTAGAGAAAGCTTATAATACCTATATAGAATGGGTAAGATAATATAGAGTCTAATTCTTACTAGAGAAATACTAGCTAATCCATTTTATAAGAAAACGCAACTAATCTGTAGATCTTTAGTATATAATCTATATTTAAGGCTTTAGGGGTTAACTAGTTTAGGGCCTATGGGTATTAGGAGTATGGGTAGATAGTAAGCTCTGGTGGAGCGTATATGCGGCGTAAGTGGCCTATAAGGGCTAAGTATAGTATATTATATTATCCAGGATCGTTAATTCTATATAGGGCCTATGCTTTTAGAGGTTACACCTACTATATATAGCAGTTATCCGGCTAACCATAACATATAGGTCTAGTATTTAGGCCATTAGAGAATCTGAGAAAGGCCCCCCTAAGTCACTCTTTAAACTACTCTAAAAGGTCTAAATAGCCTACCTTTAGAGTATAATAGGCGGATATAAGCGAACGGCCATAGCACTGCTTAAGAAGGAAGCCAATATTCCCCCCCTATAACTATATATTAAAGCCGCTGCAATATAAAGGGCCTAAAATAAATGCAACTCTAACGTTATAAAGTATATTAAGACATGCCTAAATAAACTATAGAGGGACCCTAGGGCGCCCTATAGGAGAATAAACCAATAACCCTAAAGTAGGGAAGATATATTAGAGAAACAAGTAAAGAAAGCAGAAGAAGAATAGTGCTGCTTTAGGGCCCAGGCCTATATAGAGGAGAAAGGGAGACGTATAAGAGGCTAGTAAAGATAATAGTAAGAGAGAGAAAGGAGTTAAAGTAGAGTATAAAAGAACGCTAGGAAACTATCTACCGTAATAAAACACTGGTTAGACTAACGCTAGAGAGGTATATAGGAGTTAAAGGTATAAAGGCTAACTAAGGCAAGAGGAACCTAAGCTGTAGTATAGTTAATACTATAGGGGGTAAACACTCTAGGGCTCCGAGAAGGCCTAATAAAGGCAGAAAATATAATAGCGACACTTTTAAGAACAGGAATAATAGGACTAAAAGACTGGCTCTACTAGGTAGGTGTCCTAGTAGGTAGCCTAAGATATAAATATAGCTGGCTAAGACAGACACCAAAACACGTAATACTGTTATGCCCCCTACACACTAACTAAGAAGTAATGCTTTTAGTAGCTAGCATAGAGAACTATAATATACTACTCTTAATATAAAAAGGCCTTAAGGCGGTTACCTAGTGGCTTATTAGCTAAAATATACTAAACTAGTTCCGGGTTATAAGGGAAATGGTAATAAAGGGTAGGGGGGTAAGCAATGGGCGCCCCCTGATAACTCTATAGTAGTAGAGTAAAGTTTACAATACTAGCGCGTCCGTAGGCTTATTACGGCAGTAGTAGTTCCTAAGGAGGTTAAAAAGTAAGGTAGTAGGAGCACTATAGGTGACTCGCAGGCGCCTTATAAGCGAGTCCTAAAAGGTAGGGAGATGGATTATAGGGTTTTCTTAAGTAGAGTTTTCTCCCTATATATATATAAGGAGTAGTCCGCGTGGGCCTAATAGGGATCCGAATCGGACGTTAAGTAATGAATTATTATTATTAATAAACTACTAAAATACTAACTATATAACTATAAGATTATACTTAAAGAAGAAATACAGCCTGGATTTAGACCCTTATAAAAAACATCTTAAAATAAACCCTAAGTAATATAGAGGTATCTAAATAAGAACCTAAGTAAAGGATTTATTAGAGCAAGCTCTTCGCCTACAGCTATATTTATAATCTTTATTAAAAAACCTAGCGGTAGTCTATACTTTTATATAGACTACTAAGCTCTTAACGCCATTACTATTAAGAAATAGTATTCGATCCCGTTAATATAAAAGACACTAAACTAACTAAGTATAGCCCGCTACTATATAAAGCTTAATATTATTTCCATGTTTAACCGCCTCTATATTATAAAAGGAGATAAATAGCTTACTATATTTTGTACCCGATATAGATTATTTAAATACTTAGTAATACTATTTAGCCTTATAAACGCCCTAAGTTTGTTTTAATATTATATAAATAATACCCTATATCCCTACCTAGACATCTTCTATACTGCTTATATTAATAACATTTTAATATATAGCAATAACCTAACTAAATACCGGAAATACGTTAGCCTTATTTTATAAGCCCTATATAGAGCTAGTCTATAATTAGATATAGATAAATATAAATTTTATAAAATAGAAGTCCTATACTTTAGACTTCTTATAAGGTGACAAGCTTCGTACTACTTAGCCACAGCACAAACCCCAAAAGGTAAGTAAGTGACTAGCTTAATGCCAGGCACGGCTATGCGGAACAATATATATAGGCGAGGTGACTTCGTCACCTAACACTTCTTATTTTTATAAACAGTATATAAATGGACCTAAAGAAGGTTAAAGTAATTATAAACTAGTAAAAACCCGAGAATATTAAGAACGTAAAAGCCCCTATAGGATTTACTAATTTCTATTAACGGTTTATTAATAACTTCTCTACCCTAGTTTTACCCCTTATAGCTCCAACCTAAAAGGATAAAGCCTTTATCTTTAATAAGTAATATAAGGAGATCTTTACTTATACTCTAATATTTTAACCTAAACTAAATAAGTATTATAGAAGCTAATTTATCTAACTATATTACTAGAGGTATTTTATATTAATATAACTAGAATAAAGTATTGCACCCTATAGTATACTTCTTTAAATAATTAAACCTAGCTAAATATAACTATAAAATCCATAATAAGGAATTATTAGCTATTATTAAATATTTTAAATAATGGTAACCTAAAATAAAAGGCGCTAAATTTCTAATTAAGGTCCCTAGGGACTATAAGAACCTATAGTACTTTATAACTATAAAATAGCTAAGTTATTATTAAGCCTACTAGTTAAAATATCTATTTTATTTCTAATTCTTAATTATATACCGCTTAGACGTTTAAGGTTAAAAGCCTAATGCCCTAACCTAACGCTTATAAGACGTGCTAGTACCAAAAGAAGCGCGCTTTTACTAAAATTAGACCCTACTTTACCTTAAACCATTTAACCCTCTTATTAAAGATCTTATAGTATACGTTCTTAAAATAACTAATTAATTAACCAATTAGACTATTACCAATAAATATCTAAACAACGAGTTTATCTAAGAGACGCCTAATCTAATTTAAGATAGTATTAAACGCTTTAAAAAATCTCTTTAAGTAAATATAAAGCTTATAGACACCGCCTATACTACTAAAACTATCTAGTTATACCTAACTACGATAAACTTAAGCTTAAGCTTATTAAATATATATATAATTTACTAGTAGCTAGCCACTTAGGCTAAGGAAAAACCCTAAAGCTACTTTAATAGAAGTACTACTGGCTAAATAAATATAATATAATATAAAGATATATCTCTAGCTACTATATTTACTAATAAGCTAAAGCTTTATATAACACGTATACCGGCCTTTTAAAGCCACTACCTACTCTAGACTAAAGATAGAAGAATATATTAATTAACTTTATTATTAATCTCCTTATAAGTAAAGGCTATATAAATATTATAGTAGTTATAGACTAACTATCCAAAATAAGACACTTAATTGCCTGCCCTAATATATTAATACCTACTATTGCCTAACTGTTTCTAGATTATATATAAAGACTCTATAGGCTTTCTAAAAAGATTGTCTTTAATAGAGGCAGCTAGTTAATTTTTATATTTTTAGAAAAAACTAACTACTTAACTCTATATTAAAGTACTATTATCTATTATATATTACCTAGATATGGATAGTTAAACGGAATATATAAATACTATAATAGAATAATATGTTTATCGAATAACCAGATCAACCAGCCCATATTTACTAAGTTTACTATAAATAATTCCGTCTTAGAAACTATAAAGGTCTCCCTATTCCTAGCTAACTACCGCTAACATCTATAAATAGGTTTTAAACCCTTTAGTAATCTTCCTTGCCCCACTTATTACGCCTTATAAGTTATAAAAGTAAATAAGTTTATAAAGAGGATAGAGGAGCTATAATAGTTTCTTATTAATAAGATAATATAGGCCTAATCTGTCTATAAAGCCGCAGTAAATAAAAACCAAATCCTAGTACTGGCCTACTAAATTAGTAAATTTATTTGGTTAGATATAAGAAATCTAAATATAAAACGACTTATTAAAAAACTTAATTAGAAGAATGCTGGCCCTTATAAGGCTAAGAAAGTTATCTTCTTTTATACTTACTAACCTAACTAAAGCTCTCTAATACGTTAGAATCTACTCTATATTCTATACGTTAAACCTCTACCTTATTACCCCTATATTAAACGCCTTACCTAGATAGATATAGGACCCTCCCCTATTAGTTAAAGTGGATAGTAAGAATAAGTACTTTATTAAAAAAAATTAATAATATTAAGTATAATAAGCGGAAACGCTAATATATATACCTTATAAAATGGATAGGCTTTATTAAGCCTTTATAGGAACTAGCTAACTCTATAGAACTTATATAAGCTATAGAAGACTTTTATAAGCTCTATCTAGAACTACTATAACCCTATCTCGCAGAAGATTAAGTTTAAAGGGGGGGTACTATTATAAGATACCCCTATAACACCTTATATATATCTACCTATTTTTATTAACTTAGTAATTAGAGACCGACTATAAGACTATAATATATCGTAATCTATAGCAATCTAACGTTAATTTACTGTATTCTGCTATATTCCACTAAGTTTTACTAAATCCTACTAAATTCTGCTAGGACTACTACCTAAATCCTATTTTACTTTATATACGTATTAACTAAGTGTATAATTACAGCACCTATTATACCAAACGCGTGCTTACGCGTTCGGTACACCAGGTACGCGTTTACGCGTTCAGTGCACCAACCACTCGCTTACGCGTCTAGTGCACTTATAAAGCACTAACTAATTAGGGGGGAGGTGCATCAGTATATAGACTACGTAGTCTGCTTTATACAATTAACAGTTACCATCCAAACAAGTATACAATACTACATGTATTTCGTGCCCGTAGATACAACTCACTCATACTATTAAGTTAGTACGAATACTAATTAGTAAGCGCGCATAGATTAGTAATTACTTAATACCTCCCCCCAAGTGATACATACGACAGCGACTACCCGTTTAGACTCCTAGTACGACCTACTAGAAGGTTGGAAGTTAGGGATTACGGACTTATCTCTAACTCTGTATACTTATTTAAGTCTTAGTACAGTTTACCAAAAGTTATAAATGCGAATACAAACCTATACGGAACCCCTATCCTTAACCCCCTTAAACCTTAAACCTCTTTGGACCTTTTATAGAAACCCCCTACCCTCCTGCGAACCATTACGAACTTATTAATTAATTTTACGGACCGTTATAAGACCTCCCCCACCCGTTATAAGCTGCTACCACCCGCTACGCACCACACTACACTATAGTATGGCAGACATCAGTAAGCAAGTCAGCGAAGGTCAAAAGAAGTGGAGATAAGGTATCGACGTTACGTCTATAAACGATGTTAACGACTACATTAGCTTTAAAATCCTTAAATACAGATACTTTAAGCTTATAAATGATAACCTATAGGAGTAATATAAGGAAGACTTTGCGGACTTTACAGAAGCTATTTTTAAGGCTTATAACCCTACTACCATCCGTAACCTATAAACCCTTTTATATTACTAAGGCGTATAGGTTAAAAGGGACAAACGAGTCACTATTGCACGGTCTCTATACGACATACTACGTGAAGAGGACCAAACGGAATGGACTAAAGAGTAGATCTTAGATTACATTAAAACCAATGACCTCTTTACCTCCTTTAAACTTAACAGAATTTCTAGCCTTATAGCTAACCCATTTAACTAAATTTGTTCCACAAACCTAAGTGGCATTAGAATTAATCTTACTAGCTAAAGTATACCTAATACTTAAGTTACGGACTATAATACCCCCGTAACCTAAATTACGGACCATAATACCCCTATAAACCAAAATACAGACTAAATTACCCCCGTTATTTAAGTCACAGATCCATAAGCTATATATCCGCAAGCCACAGATCTATAAATTATAGATCCGCAACCCACCTAAGTAAAGACCTATGGTAAGGAGCTAGCTAACCTAGCCAAGCTCTATACTGACGAATCCAAGTATAGCGGTAAAAACGATAACTTTAACTTTAAACTTACTATCTTTACGGACCTCTGTCGGAAGGCTAATATTCCTAAATAGGAATTCAGCCAAGCCTACTCTACTATGCTGCGCGGCCTAGCACTTAACCACTACTACACTAACCTTAAGAGTAACCCCCTTAGTGTTCCCTTTAATAAGCTATATAAAGCTACGCGTAACTACTTTAAAGGACCGGAATATAAACGTGATATTCTTACCTAATAGAATGCGACTAAGCTACGGACCGTAATTAACAAGAATACTAAAAAATCGACTATAGAGTGCCTGCAAATTCTCATTAAAGACCTTTGGCACCTATAGCACGGCCTTAATACCAAGCTTTAAACAGACGACTTCCTATATAATAAACTTATTACAGCCTACTAGGAAGTAGAGCCCTACAAGTACGCCTACTACAAGCCTACAGATACCTTAGCTGGCCTCATTAATGACCTACGCTCCTCTATTGTAACGTATGAAGTCTTAAACCCACTAGGCAGCACTTAAGCCTTTATTGCGGATATTTAATATCCATAAACAGACTTAGACGTCTACTTTACGGACCGCCGCTACCGCTAGCAGCACCTGTACCGACTAAGTCCCACCCGTAACCCCCATAGCAACCCCTATACAAAAACATACCCCCACAGACAAACCAGCCAGAAGTGCTTCATATGCGGTAAGGAAGGATATTAGTCTATAAGGCATACCTGGGAAGAACGTAACAAGTCTAGAAAGAGACTTAATAGCTATATTAACTAGTTCATTTTAGAATACGAAGGAGAGGAAGCAGAAGAGCCCCCTAATAAGTTAATAGAAGCCCTTATAATTAACTTTAACTCAGACGCTTAGGAATAAGAGACCTTAGAGACATTCCTAACTACTTTTAGACCTTTTATAGACAGCTAAGCCTTTAATATTACGACCGTATTAGCTAACCGTTCCTTTATACACTCAGTTACGCCCAAAAACTATTCCATAAGTACCCCCGTTATGGATGTTATAGATTATAAGCAGGACCTATTTACATATATCACCATAGAACGCTATACCCCCAAGGAATTCTACGGTGTTATAATCGACATAGGTACCTCTAAGAAGTCTACCATAGGCTATAGACAATACCTTATATATAAGACCACCACAAATAATAATACGGACATTGATATTACGCAAACTGGGGCCATAAACATCCAATTCGGCATCGGCTTAACCGCATTAATTAGATTAGTTAAAGTTAAGACTCTAATTAGCCTAGTTAACTTCCACGTAGTAAAAGCGGATACCCCCTTCCTACTCTATCTTATAGACATGGATAGGTTATAGGTATACTACAATAATGTTACGGACACCCTAATTAGCCCCGCAACTACCCTAGGAAGTAAGTATATTACCCTGCCAATTATATAATGATTTAGACACCCGTTCCTTATATAGGGAGAGACTTTACGGACCTATATTTAGGAATCTTTCGACTATAGCCTATGCTACCTTACTAATACGGAGATCCACCGCCTATACCGCCGTTTCGGCCACCCATTAGCTAAAAAGCTGTATAGAGTCCTTAAACGCTCTAAATATAACAACGTTAACAGGAAGGCAATTGACCACCTAACTAAATACTACTCCTTCTACTAGAAATACGGACGTTCCCCAGGCTAATTTAAGTTCACCCTTTATAAGGACCTTAACTTTAACCACTTAGTATACGTGGACATTATATACATTAATGGCAGTCTAGTATTATATATAATTAATAAGGCAACCTACTATTAAGCCGCCCGTTAGTTGTAAAATATATCCATAAAACACACTTAGGATATTTTACGGACCTGCTAGATTGACATATACGTCGGACCTCCACAGTATATTACCTACGACGCCAATAGGAACTTTATTAGTAAGGAATTCCAGTAGTATACTACGGCCATGGCTATATTAATAAAAGCTGTTCTAGTTAAGGCGCACTAGTTTATTAGGCTTATTAAGCGAGCTTACCTAGCCTTATAGAGAGCTTACCAGATCATTACGGACGAGTGTAAGAACATCTAAAAGGAACTGGCTTTACAGATAGCTATAAAAGCTATTAATAACACCGCTGGCCCCAACGGATTAGTACCTACCCTCTTGGTTTACGGAGCCTACCTAAGGATAAGCAACTTAGGCCCTCCTACCCCATCTATTACGGAACGAGCAGCTGCAATACGGAAGGCAATAACTAAAATAGTTAAGTTATAGGCCAAGCAAGCTATTAATAACGCCTTATACCACCGCAACGGACCTAACACAACCCCAGTATACAACCTCCCGCTTAACTCTGAAGTCCTTGTATGGCATAAAAGCGGCAGTTAGAATGGACCTTATTGTCTACTAGCCGTAGAAAACAAGACGTGCTGCGTACAGCTTCCTAATAGGCCAACCAGCTTCAGAAGCACGTCCATAAAACCCTACTTTTGGCCCGAAAACACCCATGACGTTAAACCAGACGAACTAGAAGCACTTGTTAAACTAAACGAACCAGAAGCACCCGCCGAATTAAACGAACTAGAAGCACCCTTACCTACCCTAAAAGTCCCCTAGAAACCCACTAAACCTACTAAACCTACTATAAAGCGTGGTTAAGGACGCCCCTAAAAGCACCCTATAACCAAGAACACTATAACAAAAAATTACTTAACCTCCGCAGGAATATCCGCAAGGCAATCTCCGCCTACGGATATATTAGTTCTAGTATAGGAAACCCCGTTTACGGACTTATAACGTAAAGAGATTAACGGACTACTTAAAAAGGGTATCTTTGCGGTTATAATAGAGAAAGACGTCCCGCAAGGCGTCTGTATATTTAACTTACGCTTCATTAATAAGATTAAGCACCCTAGTACTAATAAAGCCTTTAAGAAATTAAGGCTTATTATATAAGCTTATAACAACAAGGGAAAGGACTTAGTCCTTATGCAATCGCCTATAATTTAACGAGTTAGCCAACAAATTATACTTATACTTGCGCCGGGACTATAGCAAACCAAACCTATAGCCCTATACTTACAGGATATCTTATAAGCCTACGTATAGTCTAATACCTACCTAAGTAGGGATATCTTTATACGACCACCCTATGAGCTTAACCTATAACCAGGAACAATTTTATGGGTCGTAAAACCTCTTTACGGAGTACCAGAAGCTAGGAACCACTGGTTTAAGACGTACTACCAGCATCACGTTAGTAAGCTTAAAATGGAATAGTCGACCTATAACCCCTGCCTCCTATACAGCCTATCGAACGGCCTTAGTATTATTAGACTTTAAATAGATAATACCCTATTCCTAGCAGACCAGACCTTTACGGACGCTAAAGAAACTAAACTATAAAAGGCTAAGTTCTTAGTAAAGCCGTAAGAGTAGTTAACTAAGTAAAATCCGATTAAGTTTAATAGAGGCCTAATTACATAAAAGGGCAACCTAATTAAGCTAACTTAGGAACGCCAAGCTTAAAACCTAAAGCTCGTTATAGTAAAGCCTACGGACCTCACTAGTTCCCGCGGAGAGACCCGTAAGACCGTAAATATAAAGGACTAATACGCTATATAGCGTGCAAGAGGCGCCTATATTGCTATAGTCTGCCAACCCAAATCTGCCTATGACTTATCCTTTACGGCCCAGGCAGTAGATCTGTAAGAAGAAAATATTAAGCAGCTTAATAAGCGCATTTAGTGGCAAATTAATAATGCAGTAAGGGGACTTACTTTTATACCACTAGACCTAAATTCCCTTAGCCTACTGGCATTTATGGACGCCTCCTTTGCTAATAACAAAGACCTATTATCACAAATTGGCTTTGTAATTGTACTTACGGACCGCAATTAGGACGCAAATATACTACACTAGTCTTTAATTAAGTGCAAATGAGTAACCTGTAGTGTACTAGCTTCTAAACTATATACACTAGCTTATGGATTTAATATAGCAGCTGCAATTAAATCAACGGTCTAGAAGATTCTATAACTAGAGTAGTTACCCCTGGTTTTATGCACCGATTTAAAGTCCCTTTACGACTGCCTAGTTAAACTAGGTACGACACAAGAGAAGAGGCTTATAGTTAACCTAATATGCTTACATTAGGCCTATAAACAACGTAAGATTACGGAGGTTAAATAGATCAGCAGCGGAGATAACCTAGCGGACGCTATAACTAAGGCAAAGCCGTATTAAGCCCTTAAAACCCTAATTAATATAAATAAGCTTAACCTAAAAGTTATAGAATGGGTAGAACGGGACTAACGGAGCACCTATAGTATGTCTACGGCCTGTTAGAAGGCCGTACGGCTCGTTGTACGGTATAGGTAGAAAACAGTAGAAAGCTACGGTGGAACTTGGTAGACTCACATGACCTGCCGAATTTTATAGGGTGGTTAAATTAACCAATTACGATTTTCCATCCCCGGGATAGAAAATTGCCATTGGTTCGCTTAGCACTAGCGCCTTAGCGGCCCTTAAAATCTAACTTATGGCTTGTCTACTGCCTGTTAAAAGGCCGTACGGTTTATTTTACGGACCGTAAGCAGAACTTACGGCTAGCTTAGGGCACCGTTTAGAAGGCAGCCTAGACGGCACCTTAGGGAGATTTCCTATGTATTTTCCTTTATATTCTATGGTTTTATTAAAGCAATTATAGAGGCTATATACAGGTGGTTTCATTTTTTAAGTACTGCCAGTGTATAATTACAGCACCTGTTGTACCAAACGCGTGCTTACGCGTTCGGTATACCAGGTACGCGTTTACGCGTTCAGTGCACCAACCACTCGCTTACGCGTCTGGTGCACTTATAAAGCACTAACTAATTAGGGGGGAGGTGCATCAGTATATAGACTACGTAGTCTGCTTCATACAATCGACAGTCACCATCCAAACAAGCATACGATACTACATGTATTTCGTGCCCGTGGATACGACTCACTCATACTATTAAGTTAGTACGAACACTAAGTAACCTAGTTAACAATATATACCCTTTCTTTCCATTTTCTTACCTCCTTTCCTTATATAACGTCTTAGCTTTATTATATAGTTTATACATATAGCCTAATAATATCTACTTTGTTATATATTATCGTCGCTTATACTTACTCTATAATTATTACTACCTTCTTTTTACTTTTTTATTAATTGTATATATAGACGTTTAGTATTTTAGAGGCTCTAAAGAACGATTTATAGTCGGCTTTAAGGACCTTTCTTTAACGTCTATATTAGTTAAGCTGCTAGTAAAGACTATACTATTACCTATAGCCTCCCTAAAGGAAATAATAGGGTCCTTCTTCTTTATCTACTTCCTTATAGTTTGATTAACTATACGCGATATAATATCCGCTACTTATTATTGGTCCTCTTACCTATTTAGAGCCTATTGCTTCTACCACTACTACTTCTACTACTATTACTCCTGCTACTGCCTAATTTAAAGCTTTATAATGCTGACTTTAAATATTACCTTCTTTATATTTTTGCCCTTTATATTTAGTTAGTTCTAAAGCTTAAACGGCTAAAAAGGAGAAGGCTTAATGGGTAGTAGAGGCTTAAGGGGAGGCTTATTAGAAGGAGGTTTTAATTAAGCAGGCGGATAGAGGAGGGCCTATTTAGGTTAACGTTAGCGACGCTACTTTAGATTATAATCGCTATGCAAAGGCTCTAGATCTGTAAAGTCGTGCAGTAGTTAAGGTTCTATTTTTATACGCTCTAAAAGCTTTAGTAGCTTAGGCTTACTTAGTAAAGGCTTTATTAGATTAACTTAATTAAGGCCTTAAAGCACCTACTATTATATAAGTAATAACCTAGCACTAATATTAATCTATATATTTAAGCGCCTTTTAATTACATTAATAGTTAGTAGCGCCTTTATAATAGTTATTACCTCCTTTATAGTAAATAACCTCTTTAATATAACGTGGATTTTGTTTAATCCAAGCTTAAATCCACTATTCCTTAAGCTCCCGCTAAGCCTTCCTTTATACTCGCTTAGCTTATACTTTAGTTTTTAGCGCTTCTTTTTATATAGTAACTTATTTAAAATAGGCCTTAACTAGTTTAATTATATTTAAATTAAGTAAATTACTAGGTTAAAGAAGGCGCTAAAGGCCTACTATATTAAATTTAATTAATTAATAATATAATTTATAAAATAGATCTTTATTCTCTTAAACAATAGTATTTAGGTAGTTAATTTAGTACTTAATATTAAAAGGAATAAGAATAGAAAGGAGGATAGTGGTAAGATAGCGATACTAATTAATGCCCCTATTCTTCCCATTTCTTTAAAAGGCGCTATTTTCCTTGGTTATATGGAAATTAAGGCTTTCTATCTAGCTTATTGTAAAGCCTAAGTTGTTATATACTAGTAGTAAGCTACTAAGCTATATAAAGCTCTAGCTTAATTACTTTATTAATTTTTTAAAGCTTAATTTTTAAAGCCTTCTTCTTTAGTATAGTTTTAGGCCTCTATATCTAGTAGGGAGCCTTCTAATTATATAAGAACGCACCCTAAAATATAAACTTAGTAGCTTTAGAAAATTAAGGTTAAATTACCTACTTACTTACCTTCTCTTTAGCTAAACGCTAGAGCTTATATCCGCCCCTTTTATAGCCTAAAATAATACTAGTTTTATTACTCTAGATAATAGTCTTCTAATTGTTAATTATTTAATACTTATATTATAAGGCGAACTAAAGGCGAGCTTCCTTTATCTCTTATAAGTGTTAGGTAACAAAGTCACCTCGCCTATATATATTGTTCCGCATAGCCATGCCTAGCATTAAGCCAGTCACTCGCTTACCTTTTAGGGTTTGTGCCGTGGCTAAGTGGTACGGAGCTTATTATTTTATAATAAGAGGTAAGGCTTCTTATAGGCTTTATCTTTTAATATCTATAGCGTTAAAAAAACTCACTAGATAGTTTAAGTAAAGTAGCCGCATTTAGCGGTAATATAGACGTAGGACTTCTCTTTACTAAATTAATTAGTAATAACTTTCTTAAGAATTTACCGTTTAAACTTATAGGTAATTTTAACCTTTAATCTAGTGTAAGGAGTATTAATAATATAGCTTTTAAGAATAAGAGAATAAGAGGAAAAGTCCTAGCTATAACTACGGGCCTTTTTAATAATAATAATAGATTTAATTTACCGTCCGACCCGGTCCCCCTAATGGGTCCACGCAGACTAATTCCTATGGTAAAAACTTAATATATATACTAAGAAAAACCCATTTTTTGGGTAAACAAAAAACCCCTAAGGGAAACGTAAGAGGTAATACTTCTAGATAGCATTTGTACTACATTAATGGGGGGAAAAATACCGTTAGGTTACTACTTAGAGACCCCTAAGGAAGGTGTCTTAAATGCCTGTCTTGCCCTGTCTGCCTTTTAAACCACTTTCCCTATTTATTATTGCCTATATGGAATTATATACCTGCCCTTCCCCTACTCCGCCCTATATATATACACATATACTACTTACAGCTTCCCTACTTATAGCATAATCTAATCTTATTATTATACCTTCTAGTATAATCTATTGCCCTCCTATATAATGTACTTATATCTAGTCCTATATAACCTTTTTTTTAAACTAAAATAACGGGACAGTAATTGGTGCTAGGTATTTTCTCCTAGGGCCTTAACCTAGGTCCTTTGTAATATAAAGGAGGATATATACCGCATGCGGTAGGTTTAAGCTATTAGGTAATAATAAAGGCGGGTAAATAAGAGGCCTTAAAAGGTAATAGACGAGAGGCTTTTAAAAGGTAGGTAGATAAAGAGGCTTATTGCGGGCTTTAGCCTGCAAGGCGTACGTATATACTGTATAGGGTTATGCAGTATAGCGTGCCATACTGTATAGAAGGAGGACGCCGATTTAGATGCCGTGATTTAAGCAGGTTAACCGTATATAAAGACGAGTTGGTCGTGTTCCTAAAGCCTTGTTGGGGCTTACCCTCCCAACAGAAACTTCTTTCTTCGCGATCACCCGTCGCAGTGCTAGCGGTGCGCAGCCATATGGACGTCTCTGCGTTTGCTCTAGTAGTCTATTGACACGATCCTAACGGAATATTAATAGTACTGCCAGGTTCCTAGGCTCCACCGCGTGGAGGTATAGAGGCCGATTTTATAAAGCCCTACGGGCCTTTTTAAAGAGATACTATAGTATTTGGCGCTTAATTTCGGTAATACGTTTAATATATTAAAGGGTTACTCCTATAGCCTTTATAGCGAGGGCAAGCTAATAAAAGCCTATAGTTAGTAAAGCAATATTTAAGCTAGAAGAGTCCTTACTAGTAATTTTAGAAAGCATTAAGGGTATAATAGAAGTAATAAGGCTGCAAAAGTTATTCTACCGTTAGAATTTTTGGGCGGTTAGTAGGTAGTGCACTAAACTTCCTAATTAGGAAGGTGCAAGAGCTTTTATTAGGGATATCCGTATAGAGGTCGCTAATATAGCAGAATATACCTTCCTAATTAAGAAGTTTGGCTTACCGCCCACTAAAATATTATAAATTCTATTACTAGTGGCCTAATATATATAGATAAAGCTTTAAATAAAAGGCAATATATAGGCGATTAATTGATTGGTTAGTAAGCTAGCTATTTAAAAGGTAATAATAACTATAGGGGCGCAGCTTCCTGCTCTGTAATGACTTGGCGGCGTCCTCTACTGCTTAGGCAGAAGCCTTTATAGGCTTAATCTACTGCCTTAATCCCGCCTTTTTGGCAATCTTTTATATAGAAGTTTGGTGTAATAAAGGTTCTAAAGGAGGCTCTACTAAAGGCTCTGCTAAAGGCTCTATAGGAAGCTCTATAGCGATTTGCCCACTAGTAGAGCCTTTAGTAGAACTTTTTCCTTAATCTTTCCTTATCTACTTCCTTATAGGTTAATTAATTGTAAGCTACCTAATATCTACTACTTTATAATGTTGATCTTCCTGCCTATTTTAAGCCTGCTGTTCCGGCTACTGCTGCTTCTGCTACTACCCCTACTGCTGCCCCTACTGCTGCCCCTACTGCTGCCCCTGCTGCTGCCCCTACTGCTGCCCAACTTAAGGCTCTATAAAGCTGACTTTAAACGCCGGCTTCTTCGAGTTTCTGCCCTTTGTATTTGGTCGGTTTTAGATTAACTAAGGCTAGGGAGGAGGAGGAGGATTTGTAGGTAGTAGAGGCTTTGGAGGAGCCTTATAGGAGGAAGCTTTTAATTTAGTAGGCGGCTGAAGTAGTGCCTATTTAGCTTAACGTCGTCGGCGGACCTTTAGATCTTATTTGTTGTGTAGAGGCTCTAAGTTAACTAGTTCGTTCGGTAGATAAGGGCCTATTTATATATAGTGTGGGAGCTTTAGTAGCTAAGGCTTTCTAAGCAGAGGCTCGTCCGGATTAATACGGTTAAGGCTTAAAAGTACCTGCTATCGCATATAATTAATTACTTGGTAGCGATATTGATCTATCTATTTAAGCGCCTTCTAATCTCTTGCATTATTAGTAGCGCCTTTATAATATTTGTTGCCTCCTCTATAGCGAATAACCTCTTAAATATAATGTGGAATTCGTTCTATCTAAGCTTAAATCCGCTATCATTTAAGCTTATCTTATACCGTCTACTAAGCTTACTTAGCTTCTGCTTAGTTCTTTAATGTGCCCTTTTTTATAGTAACTCGTTTAAGGTAGAACTAGCATAGCTCTATTATATTTAGATTAGGTAAATTGCCCGGCCAAAGTAGACGCTAAAGGCCTACTACGTTAAAGTAGATCTACTAGTGTTTTAATAAATAAGCGGGAGCTTTATCCTCTTAGATAATAGTATTTAGGCGATTAATCTAGCACTTAATTATTATAGCGACTCTGTTAATCAAGGTATAAGCGCCGTAATGAACGTATACAAGCCTATATAATTGGAATATCTATAGACCCGGATATTAAGATAAGGAGTAAAAGGTGGAAAAGGACACGTTTATATATATATGCCAAGGCTTAAGCGAGCCCCCTAACTAGATCCGTTACGGTGCCGTAATATTAATTATAAATGGAATAGGGATTAGCAGAAGAATTTTGGTAAGATAGCAATACTAATTAATACTACCTTTTTTTAAGTTACGCTTAAAAGCGCTATTCTCCTTAGTAAGACGGAAGCTTAGTTTCCTTCCTAGTTTATTACGAAGGCCTAGTTGTCTTATACCGGTAGTAAGCTCCTATATATTATAAAGCTCTAGCTCTATTACCTTATTAATCTTCTTAAGCTCTAGCTTTAACGCTTTTTTCTTAGCTATAGTTTTGGGCCTCTATATATAGTAGGGAGCCTTCTAATTATATAAAAAGGCGCCCTAGAATATAAACTCTGTAGCGCCTTTAAATTGAGGTTAAATAGATAATTTATTAACCTTTTCTTTAGCTAATCGCTAGAGCTTATATCCGCCTCTTCTCTAGCCTAGAATAACGCCCGTTTTATTACTCTAGATAGCATTCTTCTAATCCTTAATTATCTAATTCTAGTATTATAAGGCAAATTAAAGGCAAGCCTCTTTTATTACTAGTAAGAGGTAGGGCTTTTTTATAGGCTTTATCTTCCGATATCTATAACGTCAAAGGACTCGCCAAACTGTTTAGGCAAAGCAGCCGCACTCTGCAGCAATATAGGCGCAGGACTTCTCTCTGCTATATTAATTGGAGGTAACTTTTTTAAGGATTCGTTGTTTAAATAGGCGGGTAATTTTAACTTTTAGCCTAGTGCGTAGAGCGTTAATAATATAGCCGTTGAGGATTAGAGGATTGGTAGTAGGATACCAGCCACAATTAAAGGCCTTTTTAAATAGATATTGCAGTGATCGATGCTTAATTTAGGTGATATTTTGAATTTTCTTAAGGGTTGCTCCTATGGCCTTTATGGCTAGGGCCTGGGCCCTAGTCGCAAGCTAATAAAAGCCCATAGTTAGCACAGTAAAATTCAAGCTTTGGTGGTTCTTGCAAGCAGTTTTAGAGGAAATTGCAGCTATTTGGTGGTGTTAGTGTCGGTGTGATTGAAGTATTCTGCCGTCAGAATATTTAGGCGGTCAGTGGGCGGTCAGCCAAACTGCCTAATCGGGAAGGTGCAAGAATATATGTTAGCGACCTCCGTAGACAAAATTTAATTTAATACGATTAACTGCTTATATCTAATATTTTATATAATATAGCTATAACGTTATTATTTAATGCAATAGATAGAGAAGCTAAAGAGGCTGGGCAAGGCATACAGGCTTTGCCTAGTTTGCTCCATTCCACCAATACACATACGAGTTTTTCGCCATAAAATAATTAAAGCACTCACTTGATTTAGAAATTGCTGCAAGCACTCCAGGCGTATAACGTAAAGAAGAGAGCATTACGGCGAGCCTCACCAGATCACGAAGGCTTTCACACACCTCTAGCACATCTTTTTCCATCATACTCCTATTCCGCTATGCTCGTATCACCTTTCTTGACTTGATGCATACCGATCTTTACCATAGGACTTTTCATCAGCTTCCCCCAATCATGAATAGACTTCGTTTGCGCCAGCGAAATCTGCATTTCCCTAGTCCCTCGTTCGAACACTTCTTCATCGTACGCTTTGATAGCTTCAGACAGACTCTTAGCACCGCTCGCCGCCTCCTTGATAGCCGCTGTAAAGGTTGATGAGTCCTGAATCGCAGAGTTAAATCCTTGTCCTCTGTCTAGCAAGCATGTTAACGATAGCTCTAATCGCTAGATGCACGCTTGGATAAAAGGAGAATACTCACGCGGCGTCATTGGATGTGCAGCGTCTCCACACAGCGTCATCTTGCCATTCCTGTTATCCCATGGTGCTGCTCGCTCCCAATAAGTGCCCGAATCAATAGGAATTTTAGTTCCCTCCTTGACCCATAATCCAGCAGATTTCCACGGTTCTGCCCATTGCTCTGCAATTCGTTTGACGAATGCCAGCCTACCCGCTTCGTTATTTTCAGTCTCCGGGATTGGATTATCCATCCAGCTCATGAAAATCTGGAAAGTCCATGTTTCGGGCTTATCAGGGTCCGGGACATCTTGGACTGAGAGTACTCAGCAGTCGGCAACCAAGCTGAAATGGCGAATCCTAGATGGTTAGGAAAGAAAGGACAGCCTACTAGAGAGCCAGAACATCACCCCCAAGTCCGGATGAATACTCGTCACAAACAGCGGATTCAGGCTCCTCACATGCAGCGCCTGCTCCGCCGTATACACCTGCGTGAAATTGATTATCGACACCGGCACCGTCGTCACCTGTGCCGCCTCTTCCCCGCAAACCACCTCCCTGACCCTCGACCGCGCGCCATCACACCCCACCAGCACATCGCCCACCACCCTCGTCCCATCCGCGAACACAGCAACGACCTGCTCGCCCTCCTCCACCGCTTCCACAAACTCCTTCCCGTACTGGACGGTCAGCCCCTCGCTGAACAGCTTCCGCAGCTTCCGCCTGCTGACCCGACACGGCCGCTCCCCCGCCATCGTCATCAGCAGCTCGCCCGTCTTGCCGTTATGCACAGGCAAGCCGGTGACCGCGTCCGCGGACATGCTGGGGTCCGCGTACGTCTCCGAAATGCGCGCCGTGAGGGCCGGTGGCAGGCAGGATGCCAGGTGCGAGGAGCCCCAGTGCATCGTCATGCCCCATTCGCGCGGGCGGGTTTGGTAGGAAGTCGAGGTTTCGTACTCGAAGAGTGAGTAGGGGAGGCCGGCCTAGGGCGGCTTGAGTTGAGGATGGCTTGGTGGAGGGTTGGTGGGAGGGGAGCGCGGGAAGTTACCTTTTTGAGGCCTTGGGCAACGAGGAGGCCGGTCGTGCCTGGGTTGGTTGGTGAGGTGGAATAACTGATGTTTATGTGGTAGGAAAGATTTGGTTCACTTACCTGCCCCGATAATGATTGTGTGAAGCTTTTTCTCGTTCGCCATGACCTTAGGTGTATCGGTTCAGTGTGAACTGGATGCAGGAGACACGGAAATAATTGAGTTTGAATAATTGAAAGGAGGGGCTTGAAAGAGAGATCAGGTTGATTTAAACATCCCGTGTTGCGGGTTAAGGTGGATGGATGGATCCAGTAAGGGTCCCGCAGACCAGCCACCCAGCACGTGGGCGATTTTCTATTCGATGGAACTAGCTATGCAGCACACTGGTGGATCGTATTACAAAAACTCAATTGCGAGAGTCATAGCCCAGATCAGCGGTGTTTTCGATTGGAGAATGGGTATGGTGAGCTTATGGCGTCTCGTACGATTCTTGATTGGAGGATGTAAACTGTGGAGATGGAGTAGTTCTGCCTCAATTTCATACACTCTCCTCTGCACTGACTTGTTGGGTATAAATTCTGCAGTAAGCTGTGGGGAGATAACATTAAATCTTCACATCTCCGGATGTGAACTATTATTGGGCTGTTATGACAGAATGATTACTTTCACGGATTCGTCCGGAACTGATATGAGTGGGAGTCCGAGGTCCAGTTATCTACTATAGCATAAAACCTCAACTGAGTCGAGTTTCTGAGTCTATTCTTTCAGTCATATGAATCTTTAAACCCTTTCTAATGGGCTAAGGAGCATACGCTAAACTATCCAAAATGCCTCATGTCATAAACGTTTCATGAAGCTGCTTCATCCTCGTTACCAACATCGTGGTTTAGTCTTTGAACTCATCCATAAATTCTTTATGGAACTTAACAATCCTACCAACCCATTCGGTACCGGGGGCCAGGAAAGTTGTCCTGAAATGCAGCGTTCCCTCTTTCTGGCCAAACCCTGAGCCAGCAACAACGCAAATACCCGTAGCGTCGAGCAAGCGGAAAGCATAGAACTCGTCCGGTTTGCGGCCTTCTTTCTCGGCCTGTTCTATAGCTTTGGGTGGGATGGTGATGGTTGGGAAAAGGTACATGGAGCCCTAAATTGAAGTATCAGTACTAGAATCCCGTGATTGTGTTGTGTGATAAATGGACCCATGGGAAAGAAACTTAAGAGAAATGAGGTTCTTACAGCAGGTGTCTGACAACTCACGCCCTCCATCTGCTTGAATGCTTCATAGAGAGCAAACGCCCGCTTCTTAAGACCTTCGTAAATGCCATCGTACTCGCTCTTGTATAGCTCGTAGCTTGGCTCACTCTCCTTCGGTGGGTTCACCATCATCTCCACTATACACTGCCCAATAACCGGCGGACAGAGCTGAATACTGACGAATTTGTAGATCTCAGCCGCAACAGCCGGGTCGAAACCAACGAGCTCAAAGTATCCTCCACGGTGCCCGCACTCACCAACCATACCCTTAGAGATACTGTGTAAAGACACCAGTTCGATATTATCGTACTCGCCCGGAGAGGCCTTCTGCAAGTCCCGAAGACCTTTCTTGAAGGAGAGAAATTCGCCCTCGAAGACGTTGGTTTGGTAGACCTCGTCAGCCATCACAACTAACTTCTTCTCGGCCGCAAACTCCAGGACGCTCTTTATGTCTGCCGCTGGCAGACTTGCGCCTGTGGGGTTGCCTGGATTGATTATAACAATGGCCTTGACATCCGTCCCTTCTGCGATGGCCTTATCGTATGCTGACCGAATTTCGGCAAGGTCGGTACCCCAGGAGTGGCTCTCGTTGAGATAGTATGGAACGCATCGAGCATCGAGCACGGAGAGTGTGGCAGTATAGAGGGGATATTGAGGAATTGGGACGAGGATGCCGCTTTCGGGCTTAGAGCAGATGATGTGAAGGAGCGTGTTAACACCGGAAGAAGCTCCTGCGCTGAGGAAGATGTTGGCAGAGTCTGCTGGGTAGCCATCTCGTCCTGGAGCTTGCAGTCAGTTCTGTCACGACTTTTAGCAGTGTGCAATGTGAGACGCACCCTCGATGAACTTCGAAACGCTCTCCCGAATGCCTGGAACGCCTTGGCTCTGGCTGTAGGCTCCTACGCTCTTGACTTCCTTCAATAACCACTTGGCCCTCGCAATGACATCTGATTTATATCCAAGGGCCTCCGTCAAGATATCCTCCTTTTCCAATAGTGTCGGGTTTTCTAAAAGACTGGCAACTTGTCTGAAGAAGGTGATAGGTTTCTGGTCCAATTGCTGGGGGTTTCCGATATTCGCTGCAATAATAGTGTCAAATGGCAAATCTCCCTTATCTCCCTTGGCAAGCTGGGCTCGGTACTTCTCGGAACGCACAGCCAATTCACCACGCACGGCATACCTGGCTGCCTTGACGTGGGGATTGATGTTATCGATATTGAGAGCTCGGAGGGGCGCGGAGGACGACATAGTGCGGCTCGCTATGGTAAATTTATAGGGGAGAGGAGGACGGGAGAGGAGAGCTGGTCTGGTATCTAGAACAGCAAAACAACAATCTTTAGTATCTCTCCCAAGGCCTTGCTTTTTCGGCTTGCGCTGGTGTTGGGAGGTAAATTTTTTTCTGCGCAGACGCGTGCCCCGCTACACTTTGCCTCGGTGGGGGGAAGAGCGGTAGGTTTGAGATATTACCTCTGTTAGTCACATAAAGTCTCAGTGCCTGGTTAGGTGAGCCATTGATTTTATGCAAACGTCCCGCAAGACAATCGTATGACTGAACCCTCCCTGCCCTACGTGCTGATGACGGCCACATTGACGCGACTATCTTATCGCCCATGCCTCCTGCCTTCCCCACCATTGCTACTCCCCGGAGATATGATCGAGGGGGATGATCGAATGTAGATCGCAACGAGCAACGAGCTAATTTGGAGGAGTTGCTATAACGCGCAAAAGCATTGGAGGGGGCGCCTAAGGCTTCTAATGCCCTTTAATATGGTCTCAGCCCCTCCGTTAGGATAAACTTCCTCGTACTACTTTTTGCGAAAGTGCTGCGAAATTTTTAGTAAGCAAACTTCCCTCACACGCGCACAATAGCTTTCTATAAAATGCCACTTTATAGGTATAGATATATAGCAGCTTATTATATAATATAGTAGTAAAGCTTTAGGGATAGGTAGTATTTAGAGGCTGGTAAGATCTGGAGAGTGGGGCAGTTTTGGTAACCACGTGATAGCCTTGGCAATAAAAAACACAATTTTAGATATTATACTTAACCCAAAGCTCTACTACCTGAAACTCTACAACCACTTTGTATATTAAGAGCAAAGCCAATAGAACCAATCAGATCAAGTTGATGCCCAATTATCATTTTGCCAGTGCACGGATCACCAAATGGTAGGACGCTACCAGGGGAAGCGATAGTGCAGTATCTGTTCTATCTACTTAGTTTTATAAGACTTGCTTTGGTTGCAGAGCGAGTGTATGCGTGTGCGGGTGGCTCACTTAATTAGATTTTCGCAGCACTTTCGCAAAAGTTAGTAAGCTAGACTAATTGCATGTCCGATGCACACTCATCTCCCGTCTGCTGTGGGATCGTTGCGCCCTTCACGTACATATTGCAAAAACCGGTCGCACGTGGGATTAAGCGGCGAAGTAGGAGAATTGATATCAAGACAAGCCGTGGAAAAATAGCAGCAAGGGCCATGCTTGGCACGCTCAATACCACACCTGGCCGTTGTGGACCTCAGCGAGGGTATGGCTATCTATATTCTACTTGTACATACTCGCTTAATGTTCCAAAATTGACTATCCCCTTTCACTGCCCCGTAACCTCACCGCCTGCCCATACTTCTGGAGCTTCGTGATGAGCTGGTCACCCTGCTTGACAACATCCGAGTATTGTTTGTTCTTGTCGTCCGGACGATTAGTTTCAATAATCCCCTTGACGCGATCAATAGTACAAGGTATACGATCAGCGGCGATGAACTTGGCCAGGTCCCTATAGCATGTTAGATCAGTGTTCGGGACTCTTTGAGGGTTTAAGAACTTACTTGTCAAGGAAGTCCACCGACACACCAAAGTCGTTGGCCATGCTAGTTAAACCAACAACTCTGTAGCTCTGGAGAAGTTGCTGGTAACCTCGCAAACGCATCTCACGGACAAACCAGCCCTTGTGTTCATACAAATACCGATCCTGACTGAGGAAATTATCTTCAACATCGCCAAGAGCTGTGAAGAAATTCTTGTAATCGCCTGTGTAAAGGCTGCTGACCAATTTGGTAAGGGGACCGAAATCAATGGAAGCCTCGGTATCTTGCTGGCCTCCATGCGATTGTCCAATTGTTGTCAAGTTGACAGCAGGAGTCGCAGTCGAGCCGGAAGTCTTGCCCATTTCCTCATCACCAGCTGCCGGCCCTGCAGACAACTGTCCTGCTAATGCTGATAGCTTCTCCTCGCCGTTGCCAAGTATAGCCTTAATCTCCGGTGCATCCACAACTTTCGACTTGAAATCTACACGTTTCAAAGACACGGAGCCGGCGAGGACGGCGTAGATTACGAGCGAGGAATAGTTACACAGCTCATAACTGGTGAAAGTAGATAAACTGTCGAGAAGGAGCGGAGCTGCTTGGGCGTGCGATCGAACAGTAAGAAGGTGTAGGCCTTGGTAAGCCTTCAGGCGGTTGCGACGGTCCCAGTCACCACCACTCTCGACAAGTGCAGTAGCTCTTTCTACAGTCTTCTTGACGAGTATCTTATCTCCGAAGAATAAACCGATTCGTATTATTGCGAGGACGAGGTCGATTTTGGTACCTAGAATGCCGGTCTTCTCGAATACAGCTTCGTATCCAGCAATAGCTTTCTCCTATGGCAGACAGCCTATCAGTTCTGAGCAGCGTAGGCACATAAAGTTACCTACCTTGTCCCCGATGCGGGTATAAAATTCCGCTCGCTTTCCCCGGGCTGTTTGTATTTCCGTCTCTCCAGCCTTCTCCGTAGCTTCATCCTCTTCCTTCTGTATCGCTTCAAGCTCCTTCTCATTATCTGCCTTGAACTCCTCATAGAGAGCTTCATCCCAGGGTAGGTTGACTTCGAGACTCGGATTCCTTGTGGCTAGGAAAGTCGACGCACTTGACGAAGGTCTTCGGTGGCCTGCCGGTTGTGATACCGTGCCCTCCCCAGGTGTATTCAGGATGCCCTCAATAGGATGGGCAAGGTGTCTGTAGAGCGGTGCCATCTTATGTTCTCGGATAGCATCTTGAAGGGACTTGAGGGAAGCTTGTTTGCTAGCTCTTGTGGAAGACGGATTGGTAAGTTGGAAGATGTGTTGAGACAACTGGAGGTTAGGATACTTCGCAAACTGAGGGTCTCCCATGGCGGATAGCTTATGAAGCTAATAAGAGGCAGCGGAAGTGTAAGATGGAAGAGAGGAAGGTCTTAAAGCGAGGTCACGTTGCTGTACGTAGTGATGGACAAACTGCGAAGCTGAGCGGGAAGCTGTCGCACGGCGAATAATCGGCAGGATAAACTCTTGGCGGGCAGTGGTTTCCATAACCTTTCTTTCCTCATTAACCTAAAATCAAATCAAGTGAAATACTTAATAAATTCCACTAACTAAACTCATTCGATCTCGAAAACTAAGCAGCAATTCTTTACATTATCCGCGCGACCCCGAGGATTACAGCAGCATTGTCCCAAGCCTTATACACTTCCACCCCAATATCAGAGCAACCGCCGACACTATGGATTCAAGCAAAAACCCGGGGAACAGCAAGAAACGTGCCCGTTCGCCCTCTCGCTCCCCATCTCGATCCCCGCCTCGGCAACGAAAGCGTCCTGGTGCTGCGTCCCGTCTCACTGCGGCTGACCGCGAAGCAGCCCGAAAACGGCAGCTTGAAAGGGAAAAGGAGACTGAACAAAAAGCACATGCTGAAGCAGCCGCCCGAGGTGTCCATGATGTTGTCAAGCAGCACTACAACATGGTCCCCGAGCGTGGTCGTGAATGGAGAAAGACGGACAGTAGGATTAAGGGTCTGCGGAGTTACAACAACTGGGTCAAGTCATCTACGATACAGAAATTCACCCCAGATGAGCATCACATAAAGATCTTAGATATTGGATGCGGCAAGGGAGGAGATCTGCAGAAGTGGCAGTCTTCTCGGCGAGTTGAGCTGTATGTTGGGTGTGACCCGGCGGATGTCTCCATCACCCAGGCTCGGGAACGATATCAGCAGATGCAAAAGCGATTAAGGAGGGGACAGCATCTCTTCCATGCCGAGTTCTACACGAAAGACTGCTTCGGCGAGTGGTTAGGAGATATACCCATCATCAAGGAAGTGGGAATTGATCCAGGCGTTGGTCCTGGAAATGCAGCAAGCCAGAGATGGGGCGGTGGTGGCTTTGATGTTGTGTCGATGATGTTCTGCATGCACTATGCTTTCGAGAGTGAAGAGAAAGCAAGAGGGATGCTACGCAACGTGGCAGGGTCATTGAAAAAAGGAGGCCGTTTCTTAGGGGTTATCCCTAACTCTGACGTGCTTTCAGCCAAAGTTCAAGAACACCACAAGAGCCACGCAAAGCAAGTCACGAATGATCCTGTCGACTATGAAGACAATGATGATTGGGATCCCGAGAAAAGTCTTGACGTTCCGGAGCAAAAAGAATCGCCGAAGGGGAAAGAAGCAGAGGACCAAGAGGATGGAGAAGTTGAGGAAGAGGGTTTTGAGTGGGGCAATAGCATCTACCGGGTGAAATTTCCGGGAAAGACTCCAGAGGATGGTGTCTTCAGACCACCATTCGGGTGGAAATACTTCTACTTCTTGGAAGAAGCCGTTGAGGAGGTGCCGGAGTATGTCGTTCCGTGGGAAGCATTCCGTGCGTTGGCCGAAGACTATAACCTTGAGCTGCAATACCGCAAGCCTTTCAACGAAGTCTGGGATGAGCAGAAGGATGACCCTATTCTGGGTCCATTGAGTGAGCGGATGGGTGTCCGAGACCGGGTGGATGGTCGATTACTGGTGACAAAGGAAGAACTGGATGCGGCGAGCTTCTATCATACTTTCTGCTTCTACAAAGTCTGAAGGATATTGTCTTCGCTACACTGACTCAAGCATCTTAAAAGTGTTTAGGAGTTCTGATGACGATCGGATAGGTGGAAGGGAATTTAGCTATACCCGATAGCTATAGGGGTGTGAGATTTTTATAGAAATATTATGGCTAATTGGACGTAATCTTCGAAGTGAGCCATCCAATGCGCAGCGACAGATTGTGAAATGCCGGAATATGCTTTTTGTATGAACCGCACGTGATGTCATCCATGAATGCCGCGGCGCGTCTGCCGAGGCTCTTCCACGGCTTCCAGAAATCACAAGCCTGGCCAACACTATTCAAACACTATTCAGCCACCCTTCATACACACAGCCATTTATCTCTTATATCATCTAGATTTCTAATTAGATCTTGATATTATCACCAGAGCTTGATACTATCGCCCAATCTTGAGGATAGTCAATCCGCTCAATATGGTTGCAGACGCTCTCATTTATCACCCGACGGTATCGCATTATCTCAAATATGTTGCAACGACGGGTATGTCTTCAGCTTTTCACCTCATGACTTGAATGGTTCTCCTACGGATACATTCTAGCTTTCTTTCCTATCCTGGAATCCCCCTCCATCACCTTATCATCTTCGTTCTCTCCTATCCCCTTCCCCTCCCCCGCCATCAACACCGTCCTCAATTGCACCGCACTAATCATGCCTACCTTCCATAGTCGGTCGCGACAAGCTCCTTCGCACTATTCAATACTTCTCACGCTTCCTTTCATGGTATCTATACCGGACCAACCACCCGCAATCCTCAATCCAGCCATTCGAGACCCTGAAAAAGCAGTTCGGGCTGACGCGCAAGCTAATGCGTTTCGGCAAATTCGTGGAGCACTTCAAAGCGGCGGCAGTGGCTGCTGATGCGAAGGCTATGGACCCAGTGCTAAGATACTGCGCGGTTGGGAGGCAGTTGGGTTATGCAGGGTACTTGACTCTGGATGCCATGACAGTAGTATGTAGGCGTTTCATCTGGATTGGAAAGGAAGACTGGAGTTGCAGCTCGACACCGCTGCCAATATGGCGGCACTGCGTGTGGTAGCAATTCTGTTGTGCTTAGGACAGGGAACATGTATGACGCGCGGATGCGGGAATATTTGGATTATTTGGATCCAGGATACGTATCACACTGCTAACTGCTAAATCATATAGCTCGACGCAACTGGCATTAAGAAGTTCGCCGCTTCTCAGCGCCTGGTCCGCGAAGCATACAAGTCCTGGTTCGCAGGTCTTTCCTTCAGCGCCGCATCAGGCATATACACGCTTTACAAGCTACGCCAGCGCGCAGCACAGGTTGATAATAAAGACGGAGAGGGTGTTGTAGAGAGCAAGAAACTAGAAAGGTCAGTAGAATTTTATTTACTCGTATATCGGTCCATTTGTTGGGGACTTTTTTGCCGTATTCTGAAGCATCGGGCCGAATATCTCGAATTGGGAAGATGCGGGTCCGAAGCAGTGATCCGATCCGTGAAGCGGAATCGTTGCTGACGAGACTTGCCGTATAGGGAGAACAATGCCGTTAGGGTGCAGCTCATTTCCGACCTCTGCGATCTCGCGATACCCATCGCGGCACTGGGTTGGCTCGATTTGGATGAGGGCATTGTTGGCTTGGCCGGTACCGTTAGCTCGTTGATAGGTGTTTATGGAGTTTGGAAGAAGACGGCATAAACAGCTCACTTGGCATAAAATTTGTTCTCAAGGAAAAGGGCTCGGGGATCTCAGGGAGCGAAGCTAACCCCGTAAAATTTTTAGAGAATATGGGAAGCCAAGCTGAGTTTGAGAAGCATTTACGTTTTGTAGACTGGCCTGTTATTTGCTTTTCTTAGCCGTCTATGCATAATTGCCTCCATTTACGAGTTTCTCTTGTACATTGCAGATTCAATGGATTTAGAATTTTTAGCGGTGTATGTCTTTGAAAAGAGAGCTTTGCAACGTATTTCGACTGCAGGCTTGACAATTAAATTCTTGCGCAGCTATGAACTTCGCTTTTTCGATATTTGCTCAGCTGCTGCACCAGGGTACGCTGGCCTGGCACTACAGCTTTATTGACAGTAGAATCAACTTTTGGTGGATGTAAACTTTTTTTGAAACGCAACGATCTCTATGTCAACTTGAACATCTCAGACGTTCTTAGTCGTTGAGAACCCTTCGGGCTCTTTCACCCTGTCAAACTCTTACAAAATTTCCATTTGCCGACCTACGAATAGAAAATTTAACTACGAGAACAATTGAACTGTTCTCCTGCGTACAGATACCTAAAAAGGACAGTGACGATGGTAGCACTGATGCACAGACTGCAGACGTCAGCTCTTCTCTCAAAGTCCGGACCAGATTTGTCTCTAATGGGGCTCCGATCCTGGCTTACCGGCAACTTAGGACCACGTGCTCGGGGTCTTCTTCTCACTCGCCCTTACCAAAAACTTCCTAATAGCCTAGAGAGATATTTCATACGATAAGGCTCTATCGGCGTCTCCGTAGTGGACGGAACGGGCTCATGGGCTATCTGAAGTTCCTGAAAAGATCCGGAGCCGGGAAGCGAGTGGGTCGTAAGCAGCCACAACGATAACTGGGGGCAAGCCAAAACCGATGCCGATAATGGAGGCCCTAAATTAAGCCTTTCGCGTCGATCTTTTACTTCGTATGAGATGGAACCTACTGGGACAAGTTGGTGCTCTCAATCACCAGCTTAACAAGTTGGCGGCTTCGTTTTCTGGAATATGTTTGCAGCAATGTTTTTTTTCGCAGCGCAAAGTTCCATTCACAGATCGAAGCTGCGATGACACCCTACCTCATATCTTCTGCAAGCGGCAGGTGGGTTGCGGCAAAGGCGACACACAAGCAATTCACTAAAGCTCGCCGTGCATTAGCGTGCGCGATGGTGTTGTGTGAATGGCTGATAGTCCAGCGAATGATGATCACACGGCTCGCCCGTTCGAACGACATCTTGTTTGGGAAAACAAGGTGGTAGTATGTCAGGGAAGTTCCGATAGCTTCAGATACATATTTTTGCTAGACCTTGCTGCTCGGAATTACGTCGCGTGCCCCAGCTAGATCTCCCATCTTTTTTTTATCTTTCAGCTCTCGTCCAGCTTTCGCCCAGCTCTCCTCTAGCCCTCTATAGACATTTTCTCTCTGCACCAACTTGCGCGATCCGTACAGAGAAGCTTGGACCGAGCGCTTTGCTGCAGCGCTCGGATACACCAATCCGACATCATGTCTAAAGAAATCGAGTCCTACAACCCAACCGATGAGGTCGAAATTTCGCAACCACGTCGCCAGAGCTTAGCAGCTACCGATAAAGGCCGCTGGGAAAGGTTGTGGCCTGTTATAGCTTGTGGTGCTGGATTATTTTCTGATGGCTACCTTAATGGCGTAAGAGATGCGCTTCCTCAATTTTTTTCAAGTCCAAAAAGCTACATTACTGACTATGACATGTTACTTCAGGTCATCGGTTCAGTTAACACAATGCTCGGCGAAATATACGGAGACGCATATACGAACTCTCCAGCGCAGAAAAACGTAGCTTCGATCACATTCGCTGGTACTGTCGTCGGTATGCTATTCTTTGGATACACCTCTGATCATTTCTCTCGCAAATGGTCACTATTCATGTAAGATTCGCGCAAATATATCTGTTCTACTTCCTTGTTGCTGAATCTTCCAGCTCTACTCTCATCATCATTCTTTTCGCCGCTCTTGGCGCCGGGTCCTATGGCACGCATGACAGCGTTGGAGGACTTCTTGCGGCCCTAACAGCCTATCGTTTCTTCCTAGGTATAGGTATCGGGGGGGAGTACCCCGCTGGCAGCGTCGGTTGTGCAGAGAGTACGGGCGAATTGAAGGCTGGGACGAGGAACAGGTGGTTTATCATGTTCACAAACGTGCAAATTGATCTAGGATTTGTGGTTGCAGCCCTTGTCCCTATGATAGTCGTAAGTCTAGCGCAACTACTTGATCTATACCTACTTCTAGAACATTTTAGAAATGACACTGACAGTTACCAGGTCCTCGCCACTACAGAAAACCACCTTCGTGCAGCCTGGCGTATCTGCCTTGGGTTAGGTGTCCTCCCGCCACTCTCTCTTCTCTACCTCAGAATTAAGCTCCAAGAACCAGAAGCTTATAAGCGTGAGACTATGGCTAACACCAAGACTCCTTGGCTCCTATGCATCAAGTATTACTGGTTCCGCCTGATGATTGTATGCCTCATTTGGTTCATCTACGACTTCTCTTCTTATTCATTCGGCATCTATTCTTCCTCGATCTTGTCAAATTTACTGGGCAAAGAGTACCCGCTCTGGAAAAGTTTCGGCTGGAACGTGCTGATAAACTTCTTCTACATGCCTGGATGCATTGCAGGTGCGTTTGTGGCAGATATGCCAAAGATGGGACCAAAGCGCACGCTAGCGATAGGCGTGATTTTGCAAGGAATAGTTGGGTTTATCATGGCAGGGTGCTATGGGCACCTCAACCATCCGAAATACGTTGCGGCCTTCGTGATTGTTTACGGTGTTTTCCTTGCGCTGGGTGAGTTCGGCCCGGGCAACAATATCGGCTTGGTGGCGAGCAAGACCAGCGCAACTAGTATCCGGTAGGTCTTTTCCTCGCCACCCTCACCTAGCATGTGCAGAACAATAAGATTCGAGAAACGAGATACACAGCTTAAACTAACGCTTCTACAAAGAGGGCAATACTATGGCATCGCCGCAGCCGTTGGCAAAATCGGCGCCTTCGTCGGCTCCTACGTCTTCCCCATCATCAGGAAGCACGCGCCGAACCCGACACGAGCTGGCCAAGACCCCTTCTTCGTCGGCAGCGCTCTCGCTATCTTCTCGGGCTTCCTGGCACTCTTCTTCCTACCCGAGATCGGCCAAGACACGATCGAAGAGGAGGACATCAAGTTCCGGGAGTATCTGGAGCGCAACGGCTACGACACGAGCCAGATGGGCACGAGGGCGCTGCTGGCTCCCAGCGCGACGGGCAGCGCGGAGAAGGTGGGGAAAGAGGGGGAAGTTGTTTGAGCTTTGTTTTGTGTATGTCGTGTAGGCAGTGAGGTTGGGGTGTGTATAGCGACACTGCTGTATATCCTATCTACAGTAAAGTTTCGGCTGAATCAGGTTCTTTGTTCTGTGTGTGTTCGTGTATATATGCCGGGTAATGGCGATTCAAGTCACCCTTGCTTATGAGAACGGTAGGGGGGCTACTAGTGCCGGCTGACAGCTGGAATCATCGATTATGCCGAACTGACTCACTCAATGAACCACGAATTTTTGGAATATGGTTGTGGTGTTGAAACGCACGATATGTTTCATGGTGGTTTTTGTCATGCGGTTCTTGAGCATTTAGCAAATCAAACGCCATCGAATTTTCAGGGCCTCTCCGCATTTCGTGGTTAGCTGTAGCCAATACGCAGCCAGAACAAGATAAATATCGGCGGCATGATTGCAGCTGATTGGAACATAATATTCAAATGCGGTCGTACGCTTTTCACGCTCGAGAACAGGTGCAATATGACGCACGAAATCTAAACGACGAGCAGTCAGAGTCATGAAAAAGGCTCAAAGATACAGCCTGTTTGCACGCCCCATGCTTAGTCCGCAGGAGGCTCTGCATGGGACACCCTTCGGCAGCTTCAGGACTTTTCAGCTGGACAATCTTTCCATGCCCAGTTCAGCTACATGCCAAGTAACACTAACTACGAGATGAACGAAGAGTCTGTGTGAGAATCTGTTTTAGGACGACCGTTGAAGCCACGGCATTTCTTCGCTGTTCCTTCGGCAGCTGATAGCAGGGGCTTTCGTGCCGAAATCACCTTCCCCGCAATCTTTACTACGTAGTAAGCCTTTGGCCCCAATCAGCTAGAGCATCGGAACCTACAAGGGGGTGACGTGAGCGGGCTGGCCGCCCTCCCTGCAAGTTTTGATGGCATTATAACCATATCGGCAGCATTTTAGCGGGACGCCACCAAAACTTGCAGGGAGGGCGGCCAGCCCGCTCATGTCACCCCCTTGTATGTGACTCTGCATGGTGGCTGACGTTAACTACGAGACGCAGAATGACGCCGCATACCATGCTTGGGCTAATTATGGTTCACCCACACAGGTAAGGAACGGCAGAAAAATAGAGATCCTTGGAAAGAACAAGAACGGCTTGGGCGCAACGTTGGGGAACACGAAACGGTAGAAACGACCATTTGTTGCAAGCAAGCGGGGGTGTTACGGTCCGTGCCAGACAGCTTGGTGACTTTCTTCCCTTCAGGCTTATCCTTGCTTCGACACATCCATTGACAAAATTTTTGTTTCATATACTAGCTTCCACAAAATTTGGCCTTCTTCTGTTTTGTCAAGGCCCAGGTGTGTTTGTCATACAGTTGCAGCTATGTCCTAGCATTGGCTGATGGACTCTCCAAGCCTTTGTGTACAAGGCCCGAAAGGATATCCCATGTATGCACGTTCTTTGCTTGCGGGGTGAACCAGGAGCGGGATGAAGGTTGGAAAATATTGCACTGAAGCCGCATCTGGAGCCCGCTCTCCTTGATTAGCGCAATGATCGTTAGAAGACTGGGTGTAGGTCCTGCGTGGTACTGCTCATTACTTAAGTCGGCGCACACGTGGCCGAACCCCCTGTTTTACGGGCCTCACGAGAAGGATTGCATCCTAGTCGCCACGAAGCCACGTTTTCTTGACGGGGAGGATGAAAAAATTAATCTTCTTGACGCAGGTTAGTTGGACAGAAGCAAGTCGAATGATGGCTACGATGTGTCCTGTCGTCAACAATAAGCAAAGTCCGCTGCATCTCATCCGGACACCGGACTTCTATCACGTTGCATGAGCTTGGAGTCTGGGGAAGTGCTCCCACGGTTTAAGATAAAACAGCCCCTAGGCCAACGAACTAGGTGATCAACGCTTTAAGACTGCGCCTCGTCACACAATACCTTGGCATACAGCCCTGATACTCGATTGACTCTTACCGCCCCACCTCCCCAATACTTTCCCAGTAATATCAAAAACCATCGTATTCTCTCATTCACGACCTGTTCTCCTGGGGGCGGACTATGTAAAACCAAGGTCGAGTATCAATCCATCAGCGTCGTTCGTACTTTCGAACGCTGCTGTCTACTGTTTATAATTGGACTCGTCGTTTTTGTATTCAGCTCGAGGGCTTCCCTCTCCGCCTGCCCGTAGCGTAATGTCAAACCCAACGTCCGAAAACCTTTCTGTCATAAACCAAGCCTCTACAATATGGGGAACCTCAATTACATTCCAGGTGAAATTCTCCGCCCTCATCCGCTAGTTTTTCTCTCTAATGAATTGAACGAACTTATAGATTATTGCTTGGTTCGCTGTTTCCCTAAGATTGTTCACCCGCTTCAAGACCCCCGGAAGTCTAGGCTGGGATGACTTTTTCGTGATTCTAGCTGGTGTATGTACAAACATATTCTCTTCATGGAATCCTGCTAAGCATAAATTCAGCTTTCAGCTACGGCTGGCACGATATTTATATGCCTTCGTAAGTTCACTCTATGTACAAGTTCCATTACTAGAGAACGCTCTTGCTAACACGCCTTTCCGAAACCAGCAGCTGGTATGGGCCACCACATTTATACTTTAACTGAGGACCAGCTCCACAACTACTTCCACGTAAGTTTCTTCTCAATTTCCCAGCCGTCCACTGTCGAACCAACCATTGAGTACTGACACCTCCTTAATAGTACGTATATGCTGCCAATGTCTCATATTGCCTTTCAACAGCCCTCATAAAAGTCTCTGTCCTTATCCAATACCTCCGCCTATTTAACCTCTCTTGCCATTACGCTGCACGCCGAGCCTGTATTATCCTGCTTGTTATTACCTCCTGCTGGGGCGCTGCGTTCTTTTTCATCTCGCTCCTTGGGTGTACACCAATTGCTAAGAATTGGGATATATCCATCCCTGGTGGTCATTGTGTCATGTTTGGCTCTAAGAATCCAAAAGTTCTTTTTAGTGCTTTCGTTAGTCATGCATCCTCAAACATGTTCTTTGATCTCCTGGTTTGGGTCCTGCCAATTCCATTCTTCAAGACTCTGAGTCTCCACGGAAGGCAGAAGAAGGGGGTGATTGCATTGATTAGCTTGGGCGCTGTGTAGGTGTTACCCTTTTTTTTTGGCAAGACAACAAACGGGTGCAATCAGAAAGATCCGCACGCACGCCTAGACCTCAAATTCCTGCGCTCGGGCCCGGCTCTATCAAGACCGTTACACAATTGCGAAGTTTACTAACAACACCCCAAAACAGCGTCACCATCCTCAGCGCCGTCCGCCTCTTCTGCCTCGCCATCAACCGCGCGGGAACCTACCCAGTGTTCGACCCCAGCTGGTACGCACCTCCGATCTTCATCTTCTCGAGCCTGGAAGTCCAGACGGCGATGCTGTGCGCCTCAATCCCGATCTTCTGGCCGATCTTCAAGAGCCTCAGCGTGAACAAGATCTTCGTGACGCACGAGGTCGAGGTGCGCACGGAGCGGCGGAACACGCATATCGAGGAGCGCGAGCTCGGCTGCCGCAACTCCAGCGAGGGCAGCTCGTCCACGACGGAGCTGGCCCGCCAGGAGAGCTCGGAGCAGCGCTACTACAGGGACAGCTATGTGGCGGCGTGGGTGCTGCCTGGTTTTGATGCCCCTGGGGACGGGAAGCGCGGGCATACGGCGACGGTGGAGAGGGCGGAGAAGCCGTTCGATTATCTAAACTTTGAGCTTGATAAGCGGTGATTTTTTTTTTTGGCTGGGAGCCTGAAAAGGCTTCCGGGGTGAGAGGGCAGCGACATCGTGGTGGCGCTTTGGGGGTGGGTCGGTTCCCACTCGCTGGGTTGGTTCGGATTGCAATTATGATACCCGATGCTATCAGGAATAGCCTCAAAATTCCTGCGCGCGCGAAACGAGGGCGTGTTGAGGCTGACGCGAAGGCTTCACAGATGATATGTTGAATATTTTCGTGCTGTTGGAAAACGTCCGTGGGGAGGAAGACTGGACGCTGTTAAGGCTGGGCCTGTTGAGTATGTCTTTAAAAGATTAGAGAGAGGTATGGACTGCTTAGAGGGCTCACTGGGCTGGGCGGTGTAGCGAACAGACGGGTAGATGGATAGAATGGTGTTGTTGCAGCCGTCTTCGTCTTCGGTCTGTAGGAAAAACTTTGATACCCTTTGTTGACGCTACATCGCAGTGTACATTCCTTTGAGTATAAGAGTGATGGTGAATTACTCTTTAGCCTTGGGCCTGCTGTATGGTGCAATAGTGCCCAAGTAAATGCGACCCTATTTTTGGCTATAAGACGATCCAAAAAGTGGCTTAAAAGATAGTTTAAATAGATAAGGTGTTTGAGAATTACTAGATATCAGGAATAACATTTTCAATTTATTATACGATGTCACGAAGCGTTTCGAAACGTGATGCTGGTGGCGCGGTTCACATCGGCACCCACTTTTTCCAGTGAAGCGCTGTGCCACAAAATTGAGAAACGACTTATTAGGTGCCATGAAAGCCTAGCGAAATCTGCGAAGCCTTAAACGCGAATACGTGATGTGTGAACAGGCTCTCTATCTTTTCTCTTAACTAGTGAAAAGGGCCTCTGAACACTGTTGAAATTGTTTCAGCGGTAGTGGTCATTTTAACTGGCCATAATATCATCCATCACTGATGACCATGCACCGACCTCCATAGCAGAAAACTCTCAAAAGTTCTACTAGGATATAACTTTCCAACCTTCGCCAGCTTACCCACACTCTCCTCCTTCACAACACCACCCACATCAAACACCTCTCGATCCTGGTACCGGTACACATCTGCCTCACCTCCAGGAATCCGCCGATCCCTTGTCGCTAGCAGGATTTCAAGGATCGTCTTCACGCCAAGTAAGTCCTGGATATTCTCCCCAAGCTGTGGGACAGCGCGGCCGAGCATACCAATGGCCTTTGCGCCGAGGTGCGAAAGGGTAGTCCAGACATCGCCAGCGGGCGTATACGGCAGCAAGTTGCCGTAAACATCACCGCTGCCAGTGGGGCCCAGGGGCTGGGTAGATTTCGGGAACGCAATGCGTGCCGTAGCTTCGTTGATCTTCGTCTGGATGTCATGAATGAGCAGATTGCCGTGATCGTGCAGCTGAATAGCTTCAAGCATCCAGCGCAGCACAAGGTCGGAGAGGACTTCATTCGGGTAAATCGTATGCGCGAGCCTACCCGGCAGCGCACCAAGCATCTTCTCGACGGCGTTCTGCGGCGCCTGGCGCACGAAGCGGAACGCCTGGCGGCCGAGGTCGTAGTGGCATCCGGGGAACCACTTCTGGTGTATCTCGAGTGACGGGTTCTTGTCTGCGGTTTCCGGATCGCGTAGCGCGAGGCACGGCTCGAACATCCAGAGCCGGTCGTGCAGCGAGACAGCGTGGTACACCTTCTCGACCTCGCTGCTGATTTCCTGGTCGTAGAACTCGGGCCAGTCGAACCCGACGCCGGCGTTCAGGCGCGGGATTCCCAGGCTGCCGACGGTGTCGAATAGGCCCATGAATTTGATAGGGGTGGTGACCTGCCATACTGCCTCCGCGTTGGACTTGAAGGCGCGGGAGTGCGGAGACCAGGGCTGGTCAATGGCATAGGGGCTGCGGTAGATTTTGTAGACTTCTTGGCAGAGAATGCTCGTCTCGGAGGGATTGGGACGGGCGCGGATGATGCCACAGTTATTGATCATGCCGGCGACGCAGCGGACGGTGAAGGCGCCCCGGCTGAGGCCGAAGAGCCATATCTCATGTTCGTCTGTGTAGTTCTCGACTATGAACTGATACACTGAGGTGCATTCCTCTGCGATGGTTGAGGCAGTGGCACCATCCCAGAGGTATTCGAGGAAAGTTTTGTTGAGTCCGATGCCTTCTTGATAGCCCGCTGTCACGCCATCGTGAGCATGGCGGATAGAATGGACCTTTGTTGGACTGTCCCCCGCCCGAGTTGTTAGATCGATAACACCGATCATGTCGGCAAGCTTCTCAATGTTGCTATCTGTGCCCGTTTCTCTACCGCACCATGTGCCATCGCAAAGGACGACTAATCGTTTCGGGCGGACGTGGGGAGAATCCAATGCCATAATGTCCAGAAAACCAACTGTTCTTGCAAGGCTGACGCAAAGACGATGAAATGGAGTAAAAATACCAGGACTTTTTAGTAGAAGCTATCGTGGTGATTAAAATACCTAAAGACTAAGAGAAAGAAGAGGAAACCCGCCAGACTTTAGGAGAGAAACAAGGTGATAGAAATAAGTAGCTGAGGAAAGAAATCAATCGGGAGTCTCGTGCCTTTAGGCTCGGCTGATCGGTGGAGATGTGCGGCTAACACTGCTTGGCATCTTCACAGCCCGTCAAAGTTACACACTACCTTGGCGAAAGTGTCACAAACTTGGCTGTTCGGGCCGGGCAGCTGAACTTCAATTTGGTTTGTCCAGAACTTGGAATCTTATGCGTGGCATCAATGTCCATCAAGATGTGAGTCCGTGGGTGTTAGGGTATCAAAATAGATTAATTTGGTTCCCGTTCTATGACATGCTGTGATATATAACGTCTAGAAGTTTACATGCCTAATTCTTCGTTTAACACATGCCACATCCGCCGCTGATCCTCTTTCCTCTTTTTTTCTGGAGACGGTGGGCGCGTACCCTCCGCATCCACACCATCGGCCAACTCCAATGCATTCTTTCCTAGCCCTGCCAAGATATCGTCAATCTTCTGCTTCATTCGCTTTATTCCTTCAACCTCGGCCTTTTTCTTCTCTAGCTGATCCTCCATCATCAATATGAGCGTCTCGCGCGCTTGGTGAGGTCGGTATTCGTTGATTAAGTGGTGCGAATTGACGAATAGTGTTTTAAGATGGTCGATTTTGTCGCCAAACTGCGCTGGGTTGACGGAAAGGACGCCGACGAGCTCAAGAAAGTTGAGAAGTATGGATTTGGCCATCTTTTTTAGATAAAAGGCGCGATCGAGAGTCCATTTGGAGCCGAGGCCTTCAGAGTCGCTAGATGGAACTGAGAGTGAAGGGTATAGCTCTTCGATTCCAATCTCTTGAAGTGAAGGTAATGTCTCGTTGATCTGAACTGCGGTTTAGTGGATAATTCCCTACTCGATTGGCAAACATACATTTTGAGGAAGTCCAAACGATCTGTATTTCCCATCCGCTGGCGGTTCTGGTGGAATGAGATATCGTAGCTCTGGAGGGAGATTGAGAAGGCGCGGGGAAATAAGGCCTAAGGCTTCACTAGGGTTCCCTCCCTGAGTTTTTGAGTTAGTCGACTCTTGGAACTCTTTCAGGCGCTCAAGGTTCTGTGAAGTAAAGTGTTTGTAGAATGGAGGGGGTTGCGGGAATGTGGTGCTTAGTTGGCCCTCGTCCTCATCCATTAGCGCATTCAAATAAAGGAGGCTAAGTAGGCAGTGGAAGTTTCTAGAGAAGGATGCGATTGAGGGCGAGGAAAAGCGACGCTTAGTTATACTGAAAAGAAGGCAGTGGATATGACGTGCCTGAGCTTGAGCTCGGAGCTTCGAAGTTTGGGAAGATCGAAGCGATAGCGCCAAGGCCGCGCAACCCTGCATTTCAGACTGAACAACTGCATTTATCGTCCCGTCACTGCCTGTCAAGCAATGGTGTTTACACCATTATTGCAGTCCAACATGTCTGGACAGGCCTCCCAGCTGAACGGTCGGCGGGCCCCCAGCTTGTCACAATCAAGTGGCTTCTTGGGGTCGCTCTCTAGGTTTTGGCAGGTTAGAACACTTAGAGCTCCAACCACTATCCTGAACTAACGTACAGCAGCGATCGTACGCTTCCGATTATATTGGCCTTGCAATTCTATTGACTGCATATATTGTGGTTTGTCAGTCCTTGCCAAACTTATAATCACGACCCTCATTCGAAGCCAGATCCAATTCTTCGCCGAACCATTCCATCGCATGTTCTCCCTTGACAACCTCGCTATACAATATCCACATGCCGAGAAAGAACGGGTACCGGTTAGTATGTGATTATAATCGGAGCTTGGAAATGGTGGATTGAACGCTTATATTCTGAGAAGCTTGGCTATTCGTCTATGCTGGTGGAATTCCACTCGCTGTGCTAGTCATCTGGGCCCTGGCATTCAGGCCCCAAGGTCATAAGGCACATGTGACTATTCTTGGCTGGTTCATCAGGTACATTACCTTTCGTACAAGACGGATTGATTTTAGCTAACTTCCTACTGGAGCTTGATTTTAACATTGTTTTTGACGGATGTAAGACTTTCGTTTAAATGCTATGTCTTTTATTCATGAATATACAGGTTATCAAAAATGCTGTTGGTAGACCGCGGCCTGATTTGATCGACCGCTGTAAACCTGTAAGTTTTGCTGTTCCTCAATCAGCTTTATAACTTTTTAGTGTTGACAGACGATCGTTTCACAGCGGAAAGGCACATCAATACACGAGTTAGTAACGTGGGAGATCTGTACCGAGACCAACCATCATGTTCTCCATGACGGATGGCGCAGTTTTCCAAGTGGTCACAGTAGCTTTGCGTTCAGTGGTCTTGGTTATCTCGCGCTTTTTCTTGCCGGACAATGTCACGTTTTCCGGCCACGAACTGATCTCGCTCGTGTTCTCTTGGCCCTTGCACCTCTCCTTGGAGCTACGTTGATCGCAATTTCTCGTTGCGAGGATTATCGGCATGACGTTTACGACGTGACAACTGGATCATTACTCGGATTGCTAATAGCATTCTACACCTATCGACGATACTATCCACCGCTTAGATCTAGTAAATGTGACACACCCTACCCAAGCAGGGCAGAGACAGTAGAAGGGAAAGGCTTTGCAAAACTGAAAGACGAGGAGGAAAGAATCCAGAGCGCTAGGGATTTTGAAGTTGGGGATTTTGAAGACGAAGCAGAGACTTATCCATTAACCAATATGAGGAGTTGAGGTACCTGTTATACACGAATTCATTTTTTGATCGTCGAATGTGGATGCCCTAGTGATCACTCATTCGAATAGCAGAACCGAGGAGACGAAGCTAAAGCAACGAAGGATTACTTGAGGACCGCTCCAATAGTAGATTATACTTGCTGGCATTCATCTCGGCCAGGTGCCTGGTTGCCACATTTAGTGATCCTGTTCTCTTCCATTCCTGTTGGTCATCACGACTACCTTGCTTGTCACGGTCAAGTTGGTCTCCTGACGGCCAGTCACCATTCGATTGACGATGGTTGGAGAGGTTCAAACTTTTACCGGTGGCTAGATCAAACCTCAAAACCTACCACTGTACGTGGCCTCCAAACCATACATCCATAGTCGAATCACTCAAACGAAGAAGGGAAACATTACTTTCCATAAGTTAGGCTGGGTCTCCGCCTTTTATCTGATGCCTATAGCCTTACTTCCAGATCAGCTCGCAAAGTAAGCAGCCTCAACTCCTGGCTTCCCAAAGATTCCGAACGGGAGAATGGTGGGGTTTTCTGCTACAACCGCTAACTACTAGTACATAGCGCACAAGCCACTCATGCCAAAATTGTCCATTGTATATACGTGTTACAGCCACAGAAGGAAGATGCGAAGAGTACTGTACGCCAAGTCAGATCCATGCAGTGATAAATGGAATGGAGCTCGTTGTATGCCTCAGACAAAGTCGTGATGGTGGCTATCTGTGGACCAGGTTGGAGCCTTGGCCATGGAAGTATCCACAGCGCTTAGCCCATACGATCACCCCAGCGACAGCCAACGAGATTCGCGATGTACACGCGCCAGCAATTGGACGGTACCATTAGCTATTTGAGCCGCGCCACACTAACAATGAAACATGTTGGTAACTCCGTAAAGCGGTTCGCAAGCATTTTACTTCCTTTAAACGTGCATTACTATCGCAAAAATCTTAATTTTTTTAACGCTCTTTCCGATATTAAAATTTTGACTTTTTCAGAGTGCTGTTTGTTTTCGTTCTTACCCGCGATGCTTTTCACTCACTTTCTCGAGTGCTACGAAATGCTACTTCCCACACGGCAATTTTGACCCAGACGGAGCAGTCTGCAACTCAACAGCTGGAACGAATGGCCAAGGAAGTGCCTGCTGCCGGAGAAACGATGCTTGCTACCCCAGCGGCACATGTTTTCAGGATTGGTCCGGGATCACGTATCAGCAGGGGCGAGTGAGAGACTTCCGGAATCGACCCTGTCCCCCACCTGAGGATACAATTCTAGCTGTACGGACCCAACTTAGCAGGCCCCGGGTTGTCCGACCGAATGTTTGAACGGTAAGTTTGCAGTCTTTCCAAGCTAGACAGTGGAACCATGCCTAGCGCACTGTACGGTAGCTCGGAACGTCGGCGTTTGGATTCAGCAATGCATCGTCCAGAATCCCTCCGCTTACTGCATCACCGCTGCGACAGGGAGCAATTACATGGAAACCCGGCTACCTCATCGCTGTACTCAATGGAGATGGGACGGATCGCCTTCGTCCCTACGTCGATGTTAATGGTTCAACACAGAACCCCACCGCTGCTCCAACTCCTTCCAGTTTACTACAACCAACGACTCAAATGCCAATCTTGATAACGTCCATACCGATATCAGGCGGGGCCGCTGCGAGTAACTTTGCTTCGCCGACGCTTTCTCCAGCTTAAAAGGGAGATACATCCGCAAAAACCGCTGGCCTAATAATCGGCGTTGTGCTTGGTTTCATATTATTCGCTTCGACGACGGGTCTGGCGGCGCTAGTCCTAAAATACAAGAAAGAGCGAAGGAAGACAGAAGAGTTGGAAGGGAAGGCCGCGGGATTATTAGAGGCAAAGGGGGCAGAACTGTTGGGGCACCCGTTGCCGCAAGAATTCGCAGGGACGATTGTTTGGTCTTGGATGGATGGACGCTAGGTGAAGTAATCATTTCCAGGCAAGGATAAATTGCAAGCTCTGTATTCTTGCGCTATATCAGTTTTCTGTTTTCATTGAAGAAATGGAGCATTAGCTTATTGTTGGTTTGCAGCGTAACAGTTCTGCCAAGGTTTTCCTGTGCCAAGAATGTTCGTGACGCATCATTTTTCCTTATACGTGTTTACGCCACTATAAATACTCTTAGAAAGACGCTTTCAGCAAACCGGCGAAATATTAAGTAATTTGTAAGCAAAGTGATTAGAACGAGCGGAATTCCATCCCTGCGAAAACCTCGGAAGCTTAGAAATCTCCCCTCGGAGTTCCGCGAATCGATATATCGTCTTTTTCTTTGGCCTATGAAAACCCTCTACTTGCTGCTACAAATACCCAAAGGACGTTTCAGTTCAACATACCGTCCCAACTTCTGCGACAACAGCATCATCAATTATGCCCACCCAAAAAGCCCTTGTCCATAAATCGAAGGGAGTTGCAGAAATCATCTCGGATGCTCCTCTTCCTACTCTGAGGGACGACTATATTAATGTCCGGACGAAAGCTGTTGCACTGAATCCAACTGATTGGAAAAGTTTGTATGGTCGCACTGTTCCTGGAGCTATTTCGGGCTGCGACTATTCTGGCATCGTTGAAGCAGTTGGCAAAGCAGTTACCAATGGATTGAAAGTTGGAGATCGAGTTGCAGGGCTTGTGCACGGCGGTAAGCCTCACTGCAAATCGAATTTGGTCGTTAGACTGATAAGTAAATTTCACATAGCAAACCAGGAGAATCATGAAGACGGCGCATTCGCTGAGCACATCACTTCAAAGGGCGGCCTTCAGCTCAAATTAGCCGACCATGTCACTTTTGAAGAAGCGGCGACTCTCGGTGTTGGCGTCACCACTGTCGCCCAAGGCCTTTATCAATCACTTGGTTTACCTCTCCCGCCGTCTAAGGTCCAAGAAAGGATATCAATTCTAATTTACGGTGCGAGCACTGCAACCGGTACTCTGGCTGTCCAATTTGCTAAGCTGTAAGTCATTAGTTCACTTTAAATTGTCTTGAGCATGCTCACTTCATTGCAATGATCATTGGATTACTAATCTTGGTCCTTTTTTGGTATTCTTTTATATTGGACTTGGTTTATTTTAATGGCGTCTAACCTGCAGCGTAATATCAAATTCAATATGACGGCTTACTCGTTTAAGGTCCGGATGCGAAGTCATAGCAACTGCTTCCCCCCGCAATTTTGACCTTGTTCGCAAACTAGGAGCCGATCAAGTTTTCGATTACCGAGCCCCAGACGTCGGCTCCAAGATTCGCGAAGCTACAAATGACGGGCTTGCGCTAGTCTTTGATTGTATCTCTGAAGGATCGTCGCCTTCGATTTGTTGCGATGCGATTGGCTCTGCTGGTGGCAAGTACTCGGCGCTGCTCAAAGTCGCCGAGCTGCCGCGTGATGATGTGAGCAATACCTTAACCTTGGCATATACTGCTTTTGGTGAGAATTTCGCGGCGCATCAATATAATTTGCCTGCGAACAAAGAGGACTATGAGTTTGCATCAAAATTCTGGAAGATCACGGAAGGGTTGCTGAATGAGGGAAAGATTAAGGCGCATCCGGCGAAGGTTATGGACGGGCTGGGTAGTATCCCGGGTGGTTTGCAGGATTTGAAAGATGGAAAAGTTAGTGGAGAGAAGTTGGTGTATAGAGTGGAGTAACACTGGGAGAGAGCATAAGGTTAGCCAATCAAAAATTGCAAATGTTCTGACCTTTCTTCACGAAGTCTGAAAATGCGAAACTTGGGCGAAATAGAAGCGCAGGCTGATGAATGAGGTCAGCATTCATTCATTGATACACCACTAGTAGAGAAGGTCCTATAACTTCACAATCATGTGTTTTAAGACCACCATACGATATTGCCCAGAGACGAAGTGCCGCAATTTGCGCAGGCTTGTTATTCAATCACCCAGGTTTCAATATTGAATTGAATTGAATGCCAAGACTCAGTCAATTGAATTAACTGAGAGCTCGCTGGCTTGGCAACTCAATCAATATAGAGGTTCTAGTTGAATTGAATTAATTGATAAATATTGAATCTTTTAATATTATATAGAAATATGCTGAACATAACATATAATAATGCTTTAAACCTTATTTTTCTTAGACCCCCTTACCAAAAAAGGGTTACCCGAGCATTACTCGTTGTTTACACTATCACATTATCGCCAGAATCTTAGCAGGTAAGAAGAGTTTTATAACTAGATTTGCCCACCAACAATATCAATTCTATTACCGCTATGAACAGAAAATACACAACAGGGTAGTAACTCAAAACTATGCCAAGACTCGCGATAGACCTATGTTAACGGCAGGAGCGACAGAAACGACGGTAGAAAGCGATTCGGGCGCCGCCAGGTAGGCCCCCCTGCATCAACACTATGCCAAGACTCGTGATAATTACTAACTACTACGTAGTTGCAATTAGTTGCAATCGTTTCAATATTGAATCAATCAATTCAATCAACTGAACCTTCTGCTTACAAAGCTTTCAATTCAATCAATTCAAGGCCTCAATTGAATTGAATTGATTGAGTAACAAGCCTGGCCGCAATGTTCTGATATTCTTGCTCTTTTCAGATTCACAGTAATAACAAGGTTCCCCAAGCAGTGATCTATTTGGAGCGGTTTGACGCGGATCTGAGGTCAAATCCGCTCCACTTGCCAAATATTTGATTTAACGCCAGGCTCGCCGCGGCGCTCCATTGCAAATATATACTATTTATAGTAAGTCTTAGCATATATTTAGTGGTAATGTAGAGAGGTAGGGGTAATTTAAACTTACTAAAATTATCGTTGAACTAGTTCCTTATCGTCCTGAGAGCCTTCCTCTATACCCTTATCCTCACAAATAGCTTCTACCTGGGTGTCCATCTACCGCTGCCCATATATGACGAAAATTTGCGATAGATCTTATTCAGTCGATTTTAAACGAATACATTCTCTTTAGGAGTACCTTTGAGGCATATTTTAGTTGTAGTTATAAAGTATAAATAATAGTATAAGCGTAATAATAGTTTAGAGTAGCATAAAACGTATCCTAGCATTAAAAAAGGTAAATTGATGGCTATTGCATATTCAACTGACCATATGGAATCGTGTCTCCTCCACATTCCGAAAACCAACAATTTACTGAATTGGGAATGTTATTTCAGCTGCAGAAGTGAGTATTAATTTCGGAATCCAGAAACGCTCTACACAGGTCCCAAAGCTTTATGGGGCTCGGCTGGCCGATACACCTGCACGATATCGCCAGCTTTTACAGGTCCACCAACGAGTACAACCCCCATAACGCCAGCCTTCCTTAGCAAACGACCATCATTATCCGTCCTTAATACTTGGCTGAGCAGGCCTTTCTTAAACCTCTCGATCTGAGGGCCGGGATCCCTCAGGCCAGTGATTTCAACCGTAGCTTGATCTCCAAATCGGAGCTGCGTACCCTTCGGCAGCGCCGTAAGGTCGAGGCCGTAGGTGGTGATGTTCTCGCCGAGCTCGCCGGGTTTAATATCGAAGCCGCGGCTGCCAAGTTCGTAGAGTAGCTCGTAAGGAATAAGATGTACCTGCCGGAGGTTCGGTCTGGAGGCGTCTTGCATTAGGTGCTGAAGGTGTTGCACGGTGACTCCAGCATGCGCGTCATGCTCAACGCCGAGTCCGGCTACGAGATTGATGGACTGGGCGACCTCTTTGCTGAAATGATGAGCTGTCGAGCGGCTTACGGCTGTGACGCTGCCTTGTTGAGTTGCCATGGTAGACTTAGCTGCTGCGAGCAGGCGGGATAACGGTACTTGGTGATGGTGAGTTGGCTTTTTGACCCTATTATTTGGATTCTTTTCCATTCTTTGTAGCGGAGCGGGGTTCAGCCGTCAGTCACGAGAGGTGCAGATGATCAACTCAACTAAGAATGGAGGTACTTGCGAGTATCATCTCCCCATCTCTAGCCTAGACTGTGGACCTAGGCGAGCAAGATACTGATGGAGGGCAATGCTAGCTCGGGGAAGCCAGAACGGGGTTCTATCGCATTGTGACGAATGGACCTGTCGGGTGGCTTAATGAACGTTTTACGGCAGATAGTACAACGCTTATAACATGATAAAACTTTACAGTAGAAATAAAACAAGGAAAATTTAAAGACAAGAAAAGGTAGTGAAAAGTGTAGTATAAGTAAGATATTCAAAATTGGTAGGTTAGTTAAGTAAGCACTGAGTGCATGGACGTACCTTGTGCACGCTTTTCTACCCTACTGAAAATTAAATAATTCTTTAATACTTTTATAAAATATAACTATATAATATAATAAGGGCCATCGAAATCGGACTCTACACCTGCACAAGGTAAGGCCTACGAACCTGCTAGTCTTCGGATTTAGCAGAGCCAACGCAGCGACGTCGCACATAGTACGCGGGTAGGACCTAGTGGTTATTATGACGTTATAGGATAGTAAGATCTCGAAAACTACCACTAACGGTAACCCCTTATAGTAGATAGCTACTACATACCCCCATTCCAAGCCCATATAATCCTTAAGGATATAAAACGGATTCTAAACGTCCCCTAAGCCCTAATTAAAATATTAACGACCTTATATTAATAAACGAGCAAACGAACGAACGAATAAATATATCCCCTCTCTTAAACCTCAAGGGTAATCACCCGCGGAGTATATAGTTACTCGCCGTTAATTACCAAATACTGCCTAGTAGCCTAGATTACCCCCTACGGTCAGCCTTATCTTCTCTACGACTAGTTACCCTAGAGAGGGCCTAGTAACTAGGGCCTAGGCATAAAAGATACCTAGAGTATATAAGCTCGGACCCCTAGAACTCGGCAAGGATATAATATAGCTACGACGTCGTTATTCGATGTAATAGATAGAGAAGCTAAAGAGCTCCCACCTTATAGTATTTTCTAAATGTTATAAAAGGGTCGAGATGCGGTAGTGAAAAAGGTGATTTTTGGTGTGTTTTAAGGCTCCGTTACCACCAAAACGACGCCCATAAGGCTCTCAGACCCTCGGTGGAGAATTCGCTGGATAAGGAGTAGTATGCCCGTACGTGCGCGCAGTGCGCGTACCAACGGTCCACTGAGGGTCTGATTTATGAGATAAGAAGGAATTAAACTTAATCAGGAGGGGGTGTCTCTCTACGGCTTCTTCCACCTCCCATATTTTAATATCCGGGGCCCACAGGGGGTTCGGATGCTGGTAGTCGTGTAGGTCTTTTAGATCTCCAGGCGGGGGCGTTGGGAAGAGGGAACCCTTCAGGGCTGCTGTCTTTCCTTCCACTGTACGTTGTAGATTGCCTGCTACGCCTATTAAAGGTCACTTATAATTTTGTAATATTCCTTTAAGTATAAATCTTTAAGCGGATTAATATCTTTATCGCCATCCTTTATTATAGTAATATTTAGTAAGTCTCTTATATATTTAAGTTATCTATCTATAAAGTTCTCATTCGGACTATAAAAGCAGAGAAGATATGTCTGTTGTTCAAAGGCTGACAATGAGGGACGGAATTGGGCGGCCCTCAATGGTGATGGAGAGGGCGCTCTTTCGACATCAGGCTCTAACACTGCCTATGCCAGCTTGCTCCAAGCTTGCAAACTCCACGATGATGACTCTCTCTTCTGATTCTTTGCCTAAGCATCCCATAGTTTCTACGTAGCATCAGTAGCAAGCAGATCCTGTTTCTGCCCAAGGTGAGCAATGAGTTGGCACCCGCGAAATCGGACCACATAGCTCGACTGTGATAAGTGAATGTTCGTTGCAGGCATATTAGAATCCTGCTGCTCCATGCCGCTCTGCACCCCTCTCCGTTTTCGGAATGACCCCCACCTCACTTGCAGCTGCACTTCTCTTAATAATTACTTGCTCTTTGTCTTCAGGCCCCCAGTACCATTCTCCGTGCTCCTCGTACTCTTTCGATGATAGAGGGAAGTTTGGATGAATTACTTACAGATTCAATCGACTGTATTGACTGATTTATTACTCGACTTGCAGAATGCCTCTCAGCAACCTCATCCGCAGAGCCTTAGAGCGGGGTAGGCACGTTACCATGAAAGGATTGAAGGAAACAGGTGGGCCGTGGGGAAAGGGTTCAGGTTTCGTCACAGTCTCCAGCCCAGCGTCCTACAACAGCTAGCCAGCTAACAATGGGCAATACCTCTCCGAGCCCTTTCGAATCAGACAACGACTATAGCACGAAACCGTCTATAGACCTGGTTGCTACGAAATATCTGGCTATTGCAACGACGGTTGCTACAGCAATGAAAGGTATGGCTACGGTCGCCATGGTGCCTCCGCGGAACGTGGCCCTGAGGTATTCGAGTCCTATGAACGCGTCTTCAATGCGGACCAGGAGGACGGACACCTACCGGGCGTAGAAAACGGCTTCGGATTTGGCCAGCGTGACGGTTCTGAAGCTGCACGGCAAGATTGGGATTGGCCATTGTTCCGATTGGGACCACGGTGACCAAGTCGAATATAGGGTATGGACGCCGTTGCTATTAACAGCGTTCTGATGCGTTTGTTGTAGAGGGTCGCAGACGCTGTATGGTGTTTAACAGCTCTCGACACACTGGAGATGGACTACGATACCCGAGACGATAGATTTGGTGCTGGAGGTTGTCTTTTGCCGCTCGTTCTTGCTTTTTGCTTCTGATCCTTGTCGTCTCATGTGAACCCTGGCCAATTAGAGAAAGCGGTCTGATAGTCGTCTCGACGACAACTTTGTAGAACCTCCAGCACTAAATCCACGGCTGTTGTGTGACATACAAGGATGATGTTGTTGAAAACACTTCAATGCTCCTTCCCTGAGATGTATGTGGTGTCCTACGGGCCTGGGCTTGGTGTGGAAAGCGAACTCTTTTGATGCTCGCCGCTGAATGGACCCTCAACCAACCTTCACGATTGTCCCTTCTCGTGGCACCAACACCAGATGCTTCTCCAAAGGTGCTCCCCAATAATGCCTATGTATGAAATCACTTGCATGAACTTATTGAGCTTCCAAATCCTTATCGTGTAATACGATCAAGTCCTGTTGTTGCCGCACTCGTGGCCAATAAACGTCCTAGTTCTGCAGCCGACTGAGAATTTGTGCCAAAACTATATAGCGAATGAACCATCGCCAGCTCACTATCTCCCCCTCCTTCTTATACAGCGCGTCTACTTCCCCTCAACGCAACCACCGCTCTTCTGACCTCCGCAACCTCCTCTTCTTGGTGTTACCAAATCTTTTACAGCATCAATTCGGGGCAACCCTGTCAATCATTTACCTTTTTCACATTAATTTATCTTGCAAAAAATATGTCTACTATGTCATCTTGGGATTTACAGCTGTGGAACGGGCAGCAAAATTTCGACTATGGCCCAATGTGCATGGCACGCCAAGAAGACCCTGACGATGTCTTCTGGGAACATCTACGAGAGCTCAATCGACATCGATATGGCTACTTCGGCGACAGCCCTCCCCTCCATGAACTCGCTGCCGCCTATGGCTGGCAGATCGGCTCTGAAGAAGGAGCCCTCGTTGTTGGACGTCGATACGGACGTCATGAAGTCGAAGAGCGCGTTCGCCGCGAACGTCATGCCCTTGAAGATGGTCGGTTACTCGAACAGATGAGAGAACGGGAACGAGAGGCTGTACGATATATCACTGGTGGCCGGCCGATGCGACCAATGATCGAGGGCCCCGAGTCTCGACCCTCGACACCAGGGAGGAATTCACGACGGGAACGGTCTCGTCTGCAAATCACGGCAGGCCCTAGCCGGCCCGACTCTCCTTCCCCAAATGCATTGTCCCCTCGAACTCGACACAGCCGCCGAGCGTCACAGATCCAGAGGCCCTACGAATACGAAGAACCTTGTGAACCGTCAATCGCCAATGCTGGACAAAGACCTTTGATGTTGACGTGGTCGGATGATGGCTCACAATCAGGCAGCGAGGGGTCCGAAGCACGGATGTGGTCTATGGAGTAGACAGTGTTGTGTTGCAATATTAACGACGAAATGACTAGCATATTGGGAGGCAAATTGAGTAAATATTTCCTGCGTGATATTCTATTGTTTATGGTTGTATCATGAGGAGGAGGTACTGCTCCGCTACGGGCGTTGAGTTCGGGATAGGCAGCATGCGGAGGGCAAATTGAGCGAATGATTTCTTTCTCTCTGATGTTGAATCATATCACGACATAGCTCTAATCTATACCCTTTAAGTACTGGCGCCGTTAGCGATGTTTATTCTAGCATCGAAAAATGCATCATAGAACCTTTCGATAGGGATTAGGCAACTTACAGGGAATACAAGAGTCTATTTGCAAATTGTTGCATTCGCTGTGCACTTGATTAATCAAAATAACCCGGGAAAAGCCAACTCATCTTCTTCAAAGCTCCTTCGCTTCGTCCCTCCTTGGCCGTGATGGACCCAGCAAATTTTGCTTGACCATTAAGGTGTTTCGCTAACACCTGTTCACCATGTTCTTCTTTACTCAGTTCATCCAACACGGCGCCAACGAAACGTCTAGCATTCTCCGCGTTTGCCTTCATGTGACCCATCACCATTTCGACGTTAACGTCTTCTGAATCATGCCAGCAGTCGTAGTCTGTTGCCATGCAGATCATCTGGTATGAGATCTCGGCTTCCCGAGCAAGCTTTGCCTCGGGCAGGGCAGACATGTTGATGACGCTGCCACCCCAGCTACGGTAGAGGTTGCTCTCAGCGCGGGTAGAGAATTGGGGACCCTCTGAAGCGAAGACGTATCAGTATCCTGTCAAAGAGTCTTGTTTACCAAGAATATGATTGACGCTGAGGTTTGCACAGCCTGAACGACCTGCCACGGACGGCTGCATTTTGGGAACTCACCCATGCAAATGACTACACCTCGATCATGTAATGTAACGCCGTCTCCCTCTAAGCTGTGCCCGCACTTTCGTACTATCTTTGCCAACCCTTCATCGAATGGATCTCCAAAGCCTACATGTCCCACCATACCACCTTCAAAGAAGGTAAAAGGCCTAATTCCCTTTGTTCGGTCAATGATTTGGTCTGGCACCACAAAGTCCCTCGGTCGAATCTCTTCTTGCAGACTTCCGACCGCGCTGAACGCAATGATTGTTCTTACACCAATGGACCGCAGAGCGGCGATATTGGCGCGGACGGGAACCTCGTGTGGTGCGAGCTCATGATGGAGGCCGTGACGCGAGAGGAAAGCAATGGGTATGGGCTTGCCGGTGGTGGGAGAAGGGTGGTGTAGGATGGAGATTGGAGAGGAGGGAGTGCCCCAAGGCGTGCTGGGCGTGAGTGTCGCAGCAAGGGTAAAGTTAGGGAGCGTTTGCAGACCCGTGCCACCAATTACGGCAATATGGACCGGGTCTAAAGGTACATATAGTTAGTATTTTGTTTTTGTTGCACTGTAAATTTAGAACAGAACTAGCTAGACGAGGTTATGTGAAAACTTGGCGGGTCCCAATGAGAATGTGAGCGGAGATGGAATCCACAAACCGGCATACGTATTGGGAACGCCAGCCATTCTCTTATAGGGGATCACAACTGAGCAGAATGTGCGAGTAAGAGGAGGGAATGGTGGGATGGTGAGTATAGAGAAGTCTTTATGACGAACGAGGGGCTTCAACTAAGGTTTAAGCTTTAGAGTTTAGCCTCCTCCCGCTATCAGCCACGGGGTCCAACCACAAGCGCCCCACGTGGGATGCATCTACTCAAATCATGCCCAAAAGGGACCATGTGGATTTCGAAAGGGATACTCAGATAAAAGCTGCATTTTGGGTATAACATGCGGCGTAGTAACTCCAGAACGCCTCAGGATACAAATTGAACAAAATTGGGAGCGGCCTGGAGCATCTTTTGGTGCTTAGCCCATAAGTTCATAGGATGCGCCTGTCCTGCCCACAATCCAAAGAACGCCAAATCGCTAATTCTAGGTCGTAATATACGAAAATTTCTTTCGTGGAAATGCTGGTCTATCTCAATCCTTCATCTCCTCCAAGCCCTTACTGTCGGAGACTCACCTGAAAAATCTCTTTTCCAAACCTGCTTAACCTTCTTTCCCATCCACATAGGAACGACCACAGGACTAAACAGAATGAGATATCCAATTCTCTTCCTCTCCCACCTCCTTCTACTCCTCTTAACTTTCTGCGCCAATGTCGTATCGCCATCAACCGGGAATCCCAAGCCTGCCCCGATTTCCCTTACCGGTAACCGCCACCAAGCCTCGACAACGCCTTCGTCCATCTTCTCTCCATCTTCGTAGAGCACCTTCACATCACAAGCGCCTGGACTCTGCCCTCGCGCTCTCTTCAAAACACATCGTGTATGTGGCCCATCTTCATCCTCGGGCCAGATAACCGTCCACGGCTCCACCTTTGCCCACGCCATGACCTGCCCCGAGACGAACGCCCATATCACCGCGCTCAGGTTTGTCCTGCTGGCCTCTGCGTACCATTCCGGCCCGGGCCGAGCCTGGTCGGAGTAGAACAGCGTCACTCGCTTCAGGGCTGGGAAGAGCGTGATGGAGTTTGCCATGAAATTCGCCAGCAGGTACTGGTTGTCCCTGCAAAACCCACGCGACTCAAGCAGGTGTGAGGCGAATGCTATCGAGCTTATTGCGAAGGAGGAGGTAGGTTTCAGTGCTGCAACTTGCGCGGCGAGCTTGTAGCGAACCCATGTCGTTGTTACGAAGGTTGCGGTTGCAAAGGCAAGGGTATGTGCTTCGTTGTAGATGCGACGGCAGGAGAGAAGGAGGGCGAGACTATGGGCTGAGGATGTGAGGTTATCGAAGTAGTATTCGTATATCTGGTTGCGCAGCTCGGCGGGCAGGCTAAGGAAAGGGGACGAGACTTGCGAATTAATGATCCTATCGCGCTTGATAGGGTTAAGGCAGGAGAGGGTTTTGGACATGGATGCCCTCTGCGAACTGCGAGGGGAGCTCTGTTTAGAATAATGGGCTGCAGCAGGCACGCTTGAGTATGAGATATGGATATGCATCGTGAAGCTGGGCGCCCTCGAGGAAAGCAGAGTGAGCGGCGGGGTCGCAATATCGAAGTTCGCTGCAGATGCCACTCTGCAGATGCCACTAAGTCTCACGTTTCTCTCAGGGCCGCGTTCAAAGCACTGGCAATTCAATTGCAAGGAGTCGACAAGCCAATTTTCTTAGTTGGCTTTGCTAAAGGGTAGCCATCTTGGGTGCCTGGCAATTATGGCGGACAAGGTAAATGTAACGTGGTATTCGAGGTCCGGCTGATCGTCGGTCAGCCGAAAAATCACGTGTTTAGCCAGCCACCTGGCACATATTTGAGTATCCTTGACACGGTAGGGTCCTTTGCCAAGGTCGCTTATGTTCGCGACTGGATTCAGCTAGATATTTATATTAACCCAGTTTTTCCTATTGGTTGATTCTTATCGATAACCCAAGGACCAAAATTGCCGTGTCAAGGGATATAAGCGAGGTGACTTCGTCACCTGACAGTATAAGCTTAGTGGGGTACTTATATAATAAAACTATTAACCCGCGGCCAATTCTTACCATCCTGTGCGAGCAGAGCTCCCAGCTCGACGGGTGTTGAGAGCGCGGCGTTGCTAGCGATCGAAGATCGGACGTGGATATACTATTAATATCATAACGAGCCTAACCTTAAGCTGGATGGGGGAGTTGCGCTAGCTCTGGCGCAGCGCCACAATATTAAAAGGCTAGGCAACCAGACGGCTATCTTAAGCTGTGCCACACTCTTTCCATGCTATAGAGCGGAAGAAAATCGGAAAAGCTTTAGGAAACAAATTTGAATATTCCTACCAAATGACGCTGGCCACGGTCATATGCATACAGCAAGAAGCCTTAACGCGGCACGGTATCGTCCAACATATCAATTTGTCGCCCTCCCAAATTCTCCTCCGGCTGACCTCAATCTCAACAGCTTTTGTTTACGCAGCCTTAACTCCCTTCCACCATTCTCCCGCCCTCTTAACACAATGAGCCGCCTCGTCGTGAAACGCGTTAAACTGTCCTGTGAGCACAATATCGTGCGGCACTGCCTCTTCCACATCCACCACGACCCTGTTCCCAGCGACCTCCTTCATCTCCTGCCCACACTGCACATCATCGCCACATAGTACTTCCGCGCCGCCAGTATTCAGGTATACGGGCGTCGGCGTCGCAAATGGATGTCCCAAGTGCGAGATGTACGGGCTGGAGAGCGATGACGGGCCCGCGAGCCCAGCGTACGCCTTAGCGCCCCAGGTTATGAAGCTCGGCGGCAGGTAGTCGGTGTTGAAGTTGGGGTTGCGCAGGATGGTGTCCGTGTCGAGACCCTCGGACGGTTGCACCCAGGGAGACCAGAGCCACGCGCCGCCGGGTGCGGGTATGTTGAGGTCGGAGCCGTACTGCGAGAGGTAGCGGAGGAGCGCGAGGGTGAGATTGCCACCTGCTGAGTCGCCTGATACGATGATGTTCGAGGCGGGGATCTTGAGGTCGTTGAGGAGGTATAGGTAGCTTGTTAGAGTGTCTTGTAAGGCGGCAGGGAAGGGATTCGAGGTCTTAGAGGCGGGGAGGATGGAGAGACGGTATTGGGGCAGCAGGACGTGTGTAATGCCGCCATGCTTGAGGAATTTGTTGGCGAGGTAGCCAGCCGTAGCGGTGCGACCGTCGCCAGCGACAAAAGCCCCGCCATGCATGTGAAGAATGACGGTCAAAGAACTTTTGTCTGAGGTAGAGGTAAGAGGCGCAGGGTACCATGTTGCGCCAATTGTTGCTGGCTTCACATCATCGTGGACAAGGGGTCCCTTGTAGAGCTTCGCTGAAGCGGGAGGGATGGTGATGAAGCGTTCCTTTTCGGCTCCGGGTGTGAGCGGGAGAGGTTCGTATGCTTGAACGATAGAGGAGTGGTGGAGGAAAGAGTATAGAAAACGAATGCCAATGGCCTGCCGGAAGGACCACTTTGGGTGTTGTCGACCGTAAGTTGTGATATACTTGACAACCCAAATTGGCATTCGGGTAAGCTCGAAACCGATGGCGAGAAGAGCGTATATGCCCTTAAAGGGCTGATACGTGAGAATAGATGTCATGACAATCGTCTCTACTATGAGTATATGTAGAGTGATTGGAAAGCAGCTCGAGCAAATAGAATTTCAACGTCAACGGGGGGAGGTGTTTTATGTAGAGACTTGGGAGCTTGGACATCTCCAGGGTTCTTTATCAGCACCATTATTAGGCCGGAGCTTAATGGAGACGTCAGCTTCGGTAGAGGCCAGGACATGCACTCCCTCGCATTTCCACAGGGAATGCCATTGAGCCGTAGAAGCAAGATCAGCCAGCATTAGCCAGTTCAGGACTAACAATTCCCTAGCTCTCACTCAGACCATGACATCAGGGATGCATATAACTATTCTATTAGTTATTTAAGTTATGATTACTATACATGTTTATAATCAATATAATCACCCGTAGTAAAACCAGGTAGGAATAGAATGTAGTGATAAAGCTCTGGTGTTGAGAAAGTTCCTTATTAATTTTCGTATTACGGAGTATATGGTCGGCATTAACCAAAAAGCGCCGAGCATATTGTTTTACCCACGAGAAACGTCCTTGCGGGCTTTTAGGAAAAGTTATTATATATACGTCAACGCGTATCTCATCGAAAGCTCCTTTTCAATCACCACCTACCAGCCATGTCTTCCTCATAACGCACACCTGCACAAGGCTCCACCCAAAAGCTACCACGAGAAGAAGAAACCGACACTACTTTAAGTATTTAAAAAGCCGGCTTCAACATATAGCCATCAAAGCTATCAACCTCAAGGAATCGATTAATAAAACGACGAGTGGCGATGCGGGCAGGAACACGGTAAGCAATAAGGAAGCAAATAAGGCAGCAGAAGATAAGGGAATTAAGTAGTAAGTATAACTCGTAGAGCCTCTCTTAAGCCAAGACCAATCTAATCCTAATTAGGAAATTAGTGTATAATCAATATAATTAATATGAAATCAAAATCAATGGCCTATAACTGGAATGCGCACGCACGTCTTCTTTATCAATGCCAGCTGTTTTCGAATGCTTGCTTCAAGCTCACTCGGCCTCGAGCTGTACTACCGTGGAGTCGAGCCATTTTATAGGCTCTTTGAGTCAATGTCAATTAATTTCTTATAAAGAGAATCCAAAGCCTAGATAGGCCAGCAGTTAGGTATGCTAACGTTAAGTACAATAATACCCTGAATTTGCCACTGGAAGGGTGCGGAATAGTACAGATGGATAGCTCATTCAACCCCTCAATAACTACCGCCCCAATGAGAGCATTTCATACTACACGATTTCCAATGAAACACTTTCCTAAACAAGCCAAACCTCCAGAAATAAATCCAGAGACAGAATGTGTAGCCGAAAAGCTGTAATCAAAGCTTCGATCTACAACACGTCCATACCATCCATCACAACCGACGAGCCATACACCGAACTGCGAGTTCTGGAAGTACCTGAGCCAAAACCATGGGGCGGCGTGGGAGAAAAGTTGGCAAAAACACTGGGCTGTGGGGGTGCCACATCTTGGTATTTGCGGTCGAGCACGTCGAGGCATGCTTGGCCCTCTACCAAAGCCTGGCGCTTCTTCTTAAGTGCCATTCTCTGACGTTCACGCTGAGAATCCTCGGCCAATAGTTGGATACAGTTGTTGTGGCCTGTTGATACGTTAGTGAGGCTATCAAAAACTTAAGCAGCTTCACTCACTATCTCCATCGCACATTCCCAAGCCTGTCATAAGCTCTCCCAGTAGCTGGGTACGAAGAAGCCTGAATAACTTTGCCTGCATGCTCAAACAAATAACATCAAAAAAGCGGAGCGAAGCGATGTTATAGTACCCTCGTATCTTAGCCATAACCTCTACTTCGCGGTGGTACGAGTCAGAGTTGAGTTTGTCACGGAGATTTTGGTCATTCTGCATTTTCCGATGGCGCTCCACTAAGCTAAGCTGTTTTCCAGTCGCGCGTTCAAATTCTTTGAAATACACGTTAATGCGTGCTTCCAACCGCGCTTTCTGAAATGATTCGAGGGCTGTTGCCTTGTTAGATTCCCATAAAACATTGTCTCCTGTGAATGGCTTCTCTTGTTCGGAGCTAAGAAACTGTGTGGCAGCGACATCGCGCTGCTCGCCGAGGTGAAAGCTGATATACTTTTCTACGATTTCCCAGGCTTTCTGGTAAAGCTCCGTAGTGTCCCAAGCCTTGAATACGCCATCGAAAAGTAAGCGCAATTGGTTCTTGAGCGAATAGTCAATAACTTGAAAGAATTTGGTCATGGGTTGATCCCAATGCTCCAAACAACTCAGAATTAGGTGATCCAGAGCTCTTGAGTCCATTTCACCCGGAAGATCAGAGTCGGATATATCATCAAGAACTTTGCGAAGTTCATCTAATTTGAACGTCTTTGCTAAGTTACTCCTCTTAACGAGGTCCTGATTAGAGAGTTGCGATCTACTTTGCCCAGGTGTTGTTGGTGCTTCCAATTTGCGCTTTTTGGTTGGGCTACTATTTGACGAAGCTGGCGCCGGATGACGTATTTCGTTCTCTACATCAGAATCGATTGTGATGGTACCTATGTCATTTTCGATCAGATTTTCGTCGATGCTGTGAGGATTATTTGCTCTACGATACAGTCCTTCGTCAAGGCCACCTCTGAGGAAAAGCGCTGGCTTCTGTGCGCCCAATTCCTGGTAGAAATTTTGTCGGTGCTCTTTCCATGCCAATCGCCACTCTTTGTACGTCTGTTCCCCTTCAATTGCTTTCTGAACACGGCTTGTGAAACTCTGCAACAACTGTATGACGATATGAACAGCATTGTGCGTTGGGGGTTCGGGAAGATCACGCAGTTCTGCATCCAGCTGATCAAGCTGTGAGCGGATGCGGTCTTTGATAGTTGGTAAACTCGCCAGAATCTGCGCTGTTAGCTTCTGTGATAGGATAGTTTGGAGCTGAACAGTTCCATATCGATTTTTAAACTGCGCGAATTGGGTTGCCCATGGCTCTTGCGTCTCAAAGAATTGACGCTCAAGCTCGCGAGCGCGGCCATGGTCGAGCCCTCCGTCAATTTCAACCTGAGAGGGCTGTTTGGTGACGAAATAGGAATGACCCAGCTGAAACTTCTGGCCATTTAGAATTGCGTGCCAAACGTCAACAGGGTCACCTTTGGGGAGACGATCAGGTTTAGTAAGGACGCCTATATCCACATTAGCACATAAATGAAACCATTGATCGGGCTAAAGGAACCCCATATAGTGAATAGGGTGGCTCACCAATGCAACGATGCTCAGCCTTCAGGTTGCGCAAAATTCTAGAAGCGCTAGAATTAGCACAATCCCCTTCCATGGAACAAGCCAGTAGAACAAGCGCATTTTCTGACTTGATGTAATCCTTGACGAGGTTCTTCACTAGCTTGACCAGATATGGCTTGGTTCCATCTTCAGTCTGATTAATGACCCCTGGTAAATCATAAAATGACAAGTTTGGCAAGCCTGGTCCGGAGATGTCCAAGCATACCACATTGGGTGAGAACTCTTGTTGTAAGTGGCAATCATCACCAATTGCGGGGACCGGGCCGGAGACGTACCGCATATAAGGATGGCTTGGATTTAATATGGCCAGCTGTGCTCTATGTATGATGTCTTGCAGAGCATCTTTGTTCTCGATGACCGCAAATGGAGTGTCAACTGGAGTATCTTTTTCAGTCCATGGATAAAACGTTCCAGGATTTCCTCCAAGCGATGGAGGGGCTGGTGTGAACAGGTCGTAACGTCTATTCAAGTAGACCCTACATCCCCAAGAAGCACCTGGCTCATCGTTTGCCGTTGTCGTGATATTCAAAGGGCATCTAGTGCATGTTCCCGAGCTCCTGGGTACTTTGATCTCAGAGATTGCTTCAATCAGTGAGCTCTTGCCCGCTGATTGATCACCCACTACAATTATTCTCGGCAGTGGGATTTCAGACTTCGCAAGGCCAAGTCCTTCCATCTTGTTGATCGCAAGGACCAGTTCTTTGATGCCTCTCCCAACAATCTCAATGCCACTAGCGACTGGAGCATGAGGTACGTCTAAGCGATGTTAGTATTTCAAAGTCGTGGTTGCACTCAAAAGCCTGTCTTACCGCCTGAACCCTCGCTGTTTCCATTTTTGGGATGCTCTATGTGCTGCGCTTCAGCAGGCTGAAGGCTGGTTTGGGTATGCGCGTTGATTGTCTCATCCATAGTCGTGTCACCGAAACCTTGTTGGTGAGTAGTGCTATCGGTGGTGTATTGGCTGGAAGTCGGTGAGATGGCAACACCAGGTTCATGTCGATTGCCTCCTCCAGATCGGAGTTGTCCGACCATTTTGGAAGAAATCGATATGGATGAGGTGAACTAAAAGAAACCTGTCAGCTTCAAAGGTGAATTCAAGCAGGAGGAGTTATTAACTGTAGTGTTTGCTAAGAGGCATAACTCACAAGTTACAGTTTGATCAACAGCAGGAGAACACAAGATTGAAAGGGCGATTGCAGATGTTCTTGAACTGGCTATGGGAAAGAGCCTGCAGGTGTTGAAGAAGGATGGTTGGAGTAGAAAATTATCTGGAGTCAGTTGAAAAAGAAACGAGGGCACAAGGTGAATAAAGACACGATAAGCGAGTAGGTCTTAATTGCACGGGTGTGGATTGACGTGAATACAACACATGTGAATTTGACAGATCACCCTCTTTATACTCATTAGGCGGCGTGGCAGAGAACTTTCACCTAAATTCGAAAGACGTAGATACCTACGCACGGCAAAAGGGTTGGCACTTGCCTTAGCTGAAACAATGGCCGTACGCCACAACAAGACAAGCTCCAAAGAAGACAAAAGAATATCAGACGGCTTTTCGGCAAATTGGACGAAGACTCATTCACATCTGTAGAATCCTGAAGGCCTAAACTTCACCTTTCGGAGGGGCATAATGGAAACTTTTGATTTTTGCAGTTTGGCAACTGACATGATTTGTAATATAGTTGCCGTAGAGGAAAAGGAAATCGAGTGAAGAATATGAGCGATTATGTGAGGCTGTAAGTAGACCAGCTGGGTTTCTACCTAATACGTAGTGGAAGGGTGCCAAATAACCAAGAATTAAGGCGGTTCCTTTCCTACACTCCTTCGGTGCAAAAGCTCTAGGGCGTCCGTTCGGGCCATGTCCTAAATTCTATAAGCGTAAAGACATGACGACTAGTAGAATTGGGTGAGCGAGAAGTGTCAGAGACTGCATTTCGCATAGCCGTTTCTCTCCTTGAACTAAGTTCGGAGACGGAATAGGTCCTATATGTGGAGACATCCTTGTACTGATACTCCAGAAAGATAGTGCTCTTCAAGGTGAGCAGGATACTAAAGTATTGATGTGAATGGACATGTAGTCTGATGTCCAGATATGAGGGGTAGAGGAAAACTGGGCATCACGTGAAGCTTCGCCGAAACCAGCGCCTGGAGCAAAAGTTGAATATCACCACGCAGACACTATCTCAACTCCACCGCTAACCCCGCGCCATCTATACTACCTATATACTCCCATCTTCCATCACGCCCCCCCCCTCTGTGCATATCGCCTCCTCCGGGACCCACAAAGGTCGAGCGCCTCCTACGTTCCTCCGCCATCCTCCTGGAGCCTTTCGCGAATACATAAAAGATGGACCACTCAAGAGACCCGTGCCCTTGGGTGGCACTAAGTGATTTTGGAGGAGCATTCTGCATGGGAGTATGCCTGCCTCAATTGCTTCTTAAAACATCTTTTTGTACCCTGCTAATATCTTCGCGTAGGCAATCGGTGGCGCAGGTTCGTACTCACTCCGCAATCTCATATCCAGCATATAACTAAGACCCATCTAGTGTGGCATGGCGTGAAAGGTGTAAGCTCTCCTCTCTAGACAAATCTCTAGCACAACAAACTCACTATCTACAGTTTCGAAATAGTCCCTATGGCGAACGGCGCATCGGCGGTAATACCTGCTCCCTTCTCTCCTCACAACTAAGATCCTGACATTCTAATCTAGCAATAACTGCCATTAAAGCCCGCGCACCCATATTAGGAGGAAACTTCGGTGTGTGGGGTGGTCTCTTCTCGACATTCGACTGCGCCGTCAAGGGAATTCGGTAGAGTGCCCGCCGCAACTCCCTCCAACACACCTTTGTAATCCTCACTAACCCAGCCAACCAACAGTAAGAAGGAAGATCCCTGGAACGCAATCATAGCCGGTTTCTTTACCGGTGGTTCACTCGCCGTCCGCGGCGGCGCTAAAGCCGTGCGCAACGGCGCCATCGGCTGTGCGATCCTGCTCGCCGTCATTGAAGGCGTTGGCATCGGCTTCCAGCGCATGATGGCCGAGAACACGCGATTAGAGCCCCCACCTCCACCACAAGAACAGTCAATGATAGAAGGGCGGGGAATGGTAGCATAGACATCGCACGCTGGGCATAATTGGATATAATTTGAAGCATCACGCGAGACGGTGCAGCACGTCATGTGTACGGATTCGGAGTGGAATTTTTCGGATGATCTTCTGATGCATAGCCGGTTGGCTTGAAGCTGGCTGAACCGGCGTCTTTTAACACTCTCCTCTACTTTATCCTCTGTTGTATATTTTTAGCGGCTGTTGTATGCGCTGACATCTGAGTACTTCCCATAGAGGGAAATAACAATAATCGCGCCATGCGTGATTTGTATCATTGCTGTAAAGAGAGAAGGGATGTACGATCTAGGGATGGGTTTTTGGCGCAAAAATAGAGTCATTGATTTCATTCAGTCTCGTGTATTGCCTTGTCCAAAGCCATCAGCAGCATATAAAAGGTCCACAGTCATTCTTATCCCATTCACCCTAACTATTTACAAACTATGAAGACCCAAACGCCATCATCCCATTCGTGGTTAGTCATATCTAGCCGTCGTGAACTTATCAAAGCATCAATCTTCGATCACGCCGGTTATGCTAGTACACAAAGAAAAACCCCAAAGATCAGAACGCTCAGCCCGAACACCAAACAGAACAGAGCGTCTGCCACTCAAGTAATCCCTCGAAATCTACACTAGCAGTCTATTAACATCAACTTTCATCACAGATTCCCGATAACGACCATAAACCTCAATTTCCCATCCGAAGCTCTCCTCAGTCCGCCTCTCGTACCATCTGTTTGGCCTTGCTCGCTGCCCTGGCTCCCTTCCTCACGCCCATTCAATGCGACCTCGTCAAGCATCAATGTGCTGCTCTTCCATCCCCAACTCTGGCTGAAATTGAATCGATCTGGTGCGCTTTCATAAACAGATAACAGTCTACCACCTTTACTCGGGCTGTATATCTTGAAATACGTCTTTATCGTCGGACGAGCATCGACGTAAGGTGGAAGAGTGGGTGTTGCGGCGCGAGATTTACGCGGAACAAGCAGGGAGAGCGTCGGATTTGGGTATGCGGTATCCGGGTCTTCATTCTCAGAGTCGTCAGACGTAGCATAAGGTGAGGATGGAGCGTAGGCGTAAGCTGAATAAACGGTATCACCGTCCAAAGGAGATGGTGAGAGAGCAGGGAAATTGAGGAGGTTGGAGTTCGAGCTGTTGCCAGGCGCAGGACAAGAAGATGAGGTAGGACGCGCGAACGGGCCACTGGACTGATGATTGTGTAGAGGTAAATGGTGCCTCCTTCGCGCCAGCGCGCTTGTACTGCTGAAAAGAGGGTTCCTAGAGCCTGTTGACACAAGAGTTGCGTCTGGATCGCCCCCGCTGCCGCTTGTATCTTCCTCGGCCGGTTGCTCGTTCTGGTCCGGCCGCCCTCCACCACGCCCACGACGCCGGTCGCGCCGTTCGCTGCGTAGAAGCATTTCTCGCTCGAGCAGTCCGATTCGTTCATCAACGGTACCAATGCTGTTTTGCGCAAGCCCCGTTCCGCCGCTCACCAGTGCTTCCTCTGCCTCACGCTCCTTGGCCCGGTGCAGGTACACGCCCAGCTGCACATTCTTAGCCGAGCGGACTTTTTGGATATAGATGTTCCAGAGGGAGCCCGCATAGAACACCGTACGTGAGTACACTCGTTTCTTCTCTTTTAGGAGGCGTGGGTTAGGAAACTCGGCTGAAAATCGGAAAGGCGGATAGTGAGTATAGGCAATAGGTTTAGGCTGGCCAGCATTGCTACCACTTGCGGATCCAGGGCGCGCAGGATAGTCAGTACGCGTGTTCGGATTAGTGGAAGTCGAAGGAGAGGAGGCAAAGTCTGTTGCCCACTGCGCATCTTCGGGCTGCAAAGTAGCAGAAAGCCGGGATGCGTGACGCTGAAAGGAGTTCGAAGTAGTGACAACGGGCTCTGCGTTACCACCCATGACAATATTGCAGTCAGTGCTTGGAATCCAGAACTTGCGCGGTTTCCCGTTGGCGTCCCAGCTCCCGGATTCCATCTCGCCATCATCCTCTTCAGGTGTCCGGGTTCCAAGTTTTCGTTTACCCTTCGATGATGATGATGATGCACTGTCATTAGACGACACCTTGGTCAGTGTCGTTTGTTGGTTTGCTGAAGGCTCTTCCGCTGGCTTGCTTAGTCCAAGTTCCATATCCAAATCACCCGCGTTCACTACTTTTTGTCGTAACTCCATCTGCTGCCAGAGGGCATTTGAGATAACCTTTTCGGGCATAACCGGGAGTCCTAGAATATCACATGCTTTTCGAATGAATTGTAACTGCTCAAAATCGAGGTGGATGTAGTGAATTCCTTCATCTAGAAGGACTAGTAGTGGTTCAACGTCAGGGTTCGTGTATAGCGCAAGCCATCTATGATGAGAGTCCGGCGTAAGACGACTCGCCGTCATGGAGTTTTGGCGATAGACGGCATCAAATCGGACCGCCATAAGGCAAAGCATATCTGGTGCTTTAACGACTGTCTTCTTCCCTCTCTCAATCAACCCAGCCTCAATAGCTTTCTGTTTGAGCCGTCGATCTAAAAGGCGTTTTGCCAGAACCCAGCGATCCCATTCTCCATCAATGAAGAAACCATCTCCACCAACAATCTCACGAATGATATCCCCAGGAATGGCATCCCAATATTTAAGAGGCATCTCCCAACCATCTCTGCAAAGCATTGACTTGGCGGATGCCAAAATTCTCTCACCAGACCGACCGTAGTAATTCGCTGTGACTAGTCTGATTAAAGGCGATAAAGTCTCTGGACTCATTTGGCGAAGTATGGCATCGATACTTGAATCAACCAAGTCTTGCATCTCGAGCCAGCATCCAGTTGCGAAGAGTCCAATAGCTTCAGCATCCTCTTCTTGGGAAACATCGCAACCATAAAGACGCTTCAGGGCAAGCTCAAAAGCATTTTGTGTGATACTTGAGTCAATTTCTTCCGGATGAAGGGTAATCTCTTTAGCTTGGCTTTCGATCCAAGGTTCAGAAAGTGCAGTCGTGAAGAAAGGTGCTCGATCGAGGATCAGACGGTGTAGTGCATATTTCTGCCCGAAGGCGCCTACCGTAATATCCGAATGACGCCCTTCGAGGAGACCTCTTGTATACAAATGATCCGGTAGCGACGCCGCCTCAGATGTGAATGCTATAGAAGTCAATAATATGGAATTAGAGAGAATCAGATGACATACACCGCATATATGCAGGTCCAGCACTTTGATGGTACGACGGTGCTCGGGAAGAAACAGGAGAGCTTTGTGCTGCAAAAAGTCTACTCAATGTAGTCAAGGTAGTATATTCACGTCTCTCAATCGATCTCCGACTTTCAACAGGTGTGGTGGGGTCGTCAGCATCCTTCTCCGCCTTTTCCATTCTATTGTTATTTCGTGTGGCTAAAGAGGCTTCATCTTCGAATCTAGCTGTCCGCCTCACAGTTGCAGTAGAGGAACCCGAAAGGGCGGCGAGCGGACGCAGCGAATTTGGAGGTGACGTGGAAGTGACAGACGGCCTTACCGAGTCTGTCGTGAGGCTGGGTGATGTGGAGGGAGCGGAGGAGAATATCGATGGAGGATTGGACGAGAAGAGGGAGGTCCTCGAGGCGTTACTGGGACCTGCAGCATCATCTGCGGGTGTTGGACCTGCGTCGAAGCTCCACGTAGGCGGATGGGGCGGTTGGTCAAGACTAAGGGTAGACTCGGCGCGATTCAGGTCTTCAGAAGCCCCCTGTTCATCCGCTTGCTGTTGATGCATGGTGGTATCTGCCTGTGGAATTGGGGACTTCCTAAAACATAGCGTTGAGGGTTGTAAGATGTGATAAAGCACACGACAGTACAACAACGTAATTTAAATAGCACAATTATATTAAGGAGTATCTCGACGAAGAGTATGTACCAGAGAAGAGGATAAAGAGAAATATAAAGTATAGTAGAGAAGTGTCAGAAGATTAAGGCTGGGGTGATATGAAGACGTTGGTGTTGATGACGCTTGTGATGCGGCACAAGCTGCAAGATAGCGAGGTGCGTCAGGGTCCGCCACAATCATTTGGGCTATGGCGCGCCACGATGCCAAGTTTAATGCAGTATAGTTTCCCGGATCGGGTAAACCTTACATGCACCTCCAAAATGTTTGCGGCTCCACCTCGAAAGCCCACTTGCTCCTGTTGGTTTTACGAAGTGCATCCTTCTCTTCTGAAGGATCAAATATTCATGACCAAGCTCACTTTATACTAACCCACCGGACAAGCGCTGCTCTTCGAATTCGCACTGGTGATTAACACAAGGATACTCCAATTTTGGCACACTTAGAATCGATACTATGAGTGATAACATTATGTTTTTCTGAATAGACATAGGGTCACATTACTACAGGGTGAGCCCAAATCTCTCTTTCATGATAACATCAAAGACTTGGCATAACCGAATCACTCCGAATCAATTCCAACCTACAAATTCTTAAGGAATGCCTGCTTAATACCTCCAAGCAGCACGTAAGGCCTTGACAGCCATTGCTGTGGGAACGCCACGATTTCCAATCTTCATTTTAGTCTTTCCATAAAGACACACCCATGCTGTCTCCCACCCTCCATCATCAAGTTGAAGGGAGAGTAGACACTGCAGATCCCTATCATCCGTCATACCGAGCGCCTGCGCGGCGAGTAATCGCAGAACAATTCCCATCATGTCATTATCGCAGCCAAACCGCTCAGCTAGACGGTCCTCTACAAGCTTTCGGAGCTCTATTATCTCCGAGTCGCTGTTTTCTGCACAAAGATGACCAAGGTAGTAGAAAATCCAGTCTGGGCAGAGGTAGTATCGAGTTCCATGCATGTAAGCACGCATGAGCAGAATCTGGCGCATCCATGCAAGAGGCTTGGAAAGCTCTTTTCCGCGTCCCTTGCGGTAGAAGAGGCGAAGAACGTTCGCATTGATAAATGGGTCCAATCGGGGTCGATTGTGGTCAAAGTAAGTCTGGACGGATATTTAAATATCAAAAGCGAAGAGTTCGATCCTGTTTCAGAAAACTTACAAGGAGTAAGCCATCACTATTGACATACTTTAGCATATCATCCATTACAGACTTCGTTACTTCCTTCGTCATTTCCAGCCCTAGAAATGCAAGAGTAGTGGCATCGAGATCGTCCGGGAAATTCGAATCCGTTAGAACGGGTTCGTCAATGAACATACCCCATGTGGGGCGATTACTTGCTAACGTTACTAGATTTCTAAACAATATTCAGTATCACCAAATGGACCATGGACATAGATAAGGCTAGTTGGAAAACTCTTACCTGTTGCCCGAAGCATGAAGAATGAGCAGCTGCGCGAAATTATCGCGGATAGTGACTCCAGTTTCTGTCACAGAAAACATCTTTCCAGCATTTCTGTTAAGGTACTCTTCCCCACGTCTAACTGGATCACTGAATTTGTTTTTGAGAAGAGTTCTGACGTTCTCGCTCGTATTAAAGACAATGCCTTGCATGCCTAAACACTCAGCAGCAATAACATTCTCGATTCGATCATCCACAAAAATTGTAGACTGAGGGTCAACCTTTGTCTTTTCCAACAAATGCTGATAGAAAGCAAAATTGGGTTTCCTGACCCCAGCCCGCCCAGAAGTGAAGACGCTCTCGAATATATCCCATTCCGAAAGGTCCTTATGCAGGAGCTCAAAATCCGGAATTGAAATATTAGACATAGCCAGTGCTTTAATCAATATTCAATATCAATATGGGGTCGTATTGATATTGATATTGAACATGCATTTAATATTGATATTATATTGAATATTGAAATTTTTGCCAAGCCTCCATACAAATATAAAGTAAGGACCGTGCACCTGATGATATAATCACGTCGAAGACCTTCCCCCTCCCCCTCCTCCCCTTGCCCCCCCTTTAGGATACACTCTATTTCTCTATTACTCCTACCTACATACCCATTTATTCACCTATGCACATAGCCTAGTGTATATATGGGCATAATATAGGCCTATTTAGCTATAAAATTAAATATTCTTAGTATATGTATATATTTTTTCAATATTCAATATATTGAATATTGACACTTTTTGTATTGATATTGAATATTGAATGATCAATATTCAATATTCAATAACTTTAATCAATATTGAATATAGATTAAAGCACTGGACATAGCGAAGACGCGCAGCTCGCCATCGGCTGTTGCTTTGAGTTCTTTGATCAGTGCAACAAGATCTTCATCATACCGTAATGTAGACGTAGCTAAACCTATTGTGTGCTGGAGTTCCTCAGGTTTAAATTGAAACTCGTTGCCGATCATGTCGTAGCACTCTTGTCTCGATATGCGCCCACATTCATACTCATGCCAAGTCGGCGAGCTGAAGACGGCTTTTAGTTGTGAAGGCTTTATTGAAGAGTTTGTAGGAGTTGAGTAACTGAAGAAGACGTCGCCGAGATCCATAATCAAGGCTCGAAAAGGAGAGGGGCCCATCTTTACAAGTACTGATATAGCCAATCCTAGCCTCAAGACGTATGATGCAAAGTAAATGTAGGAGAATATATTCAGATGGAATGAATTGATGCTATGTATCCAGACTATGCGTAAGTTTAAATATTTTTTTATTATTTGGACTATGCTTACATCCAGCTCTAATCGATGGCTTTGTAATATTAATTCAAGCTACAAGGCCCGGAGTAGCTCTCACACCCTCCAAGCTTTTTTCTGCGCGTCTTACCTGCAGTTTCTATTCACGTTCAATTGATAGAGCTGTCGGTCGACTGTGCGGTAAGCGTTCCTTTTCTTAGCAGAACTAAATCTCTATTAGGCAAATGTAAGTTAACATAGCCGTGCATGGTCAACCGGGACTTGCGGCTAGGATATTGCAGGACATGTTAGTCAGAAAGGATCCGACAAGAAGTCACAGACTTGCTAATAGGCAGGCTAAGTAGGCTTGTAGGACGTGCGTGGGCCGTGCAAGAACCAATTTCTGGTACAAGCTCATGTGCAAGGTCATGATTAGGGTATGTGTTAGCAAGCACCGTCCTCATTTTGAGCTTTGTACGCTCTGCGCACGTCCTGGCTTGCTTATTAGCAAGTCTGCAATGTCAAGAAGCGATGATCCTAGTACGCAGTGATAGCAATAAGTAATTAGTTATGATTATGTTGTATTATCAGGAATATAACTAACTTAATTGTAATAGCACCTGCTTAGGGCTCACAATGGGTTGGGTAGGCGTGGATAATACTACCTTACTCCCTACCCAGTCACGGAGTGGGTGTATGAAAAAGTATACACCTGTGAGGTGACATGCTCTACGCCACTCGGCTACCAGACAAACCCAAAAAGGTAAACGAGTATCTGGCACACTTGCCAGGTACGCGCGTAGAACAATATATAAGCGAGGTAACGGCCGGGTCCCCGACGCACGGGCCCGCCACCTGACAACACCCTTGAATACCCAAATGTCCTAAAAGAATTACCTATAAATAATTAACCCTACTGGGTAATACCCGAAGACCCAGTCACGTGAAAAAGAGGGAGAGAGAGGTATTATAGTAGATATTATAGTAGATATAGAGCTTTGGCGGAGCCTTGATAGACTATATAGAGCTTCGATAGAGCTCCGTGTAGAGCTTTGGTAGAGCTTTATGCGGAGCCTTAGCAGAGCTCCGTATAGAGCCTTTGGCAGGGCCTCTGACTCGGTTTGGCGCGTGCTGTATTTAACTAAGAGTCTACTAATCTATAATAATTTTAGCTTAAAGCTAGACTCTACACCGGCTCGTCGCATCCGGTTGAAAGCGCTGCCGACTATTCGGAGAAACCCGCCTGTTTACTAGGTAAAATGGGGTTAATCTCCGACAAAACTATAGTACCTGTCAGATAACTCATATAGAGCTATTCATTGATGAAATGGGTTGATTGATTGATGATCTTGATCGTCTTGATGGATGCTTGACCTAGGGCCCCTAGGCTTAGACGAAGATATTTACAATACACGTGACCCGTGCACGTGGCCCGTGCACGTCCTACGCCACCGAGAATATAGATTATCTGATATACCCCCTTAGCTTCGACCTGGTTGAGGACAAAGCTAGCTACCTTCTCGTGTCCGTTTATGCGTTAATTGAACCGTAATCTTATCTAAATCCTTCCTTCTCGCCCTAACCTTCTCCCTTAGGTCCTCTAGTTGCTTCTCCTTATTTAGCCGCTCCTTAATATCTACTATTCCGATTATATTAACAAAGCTCTTGAACCTCTGCTTAGGTAGGGCCTTTATAAGTCCATTAGCGATTATCTCCTTCATCGCTTTCTATTGTAATAGCACTCGTCTTATTACGTATTCTTAACGCAACTAGTGTTAATAGATGTTAACGTGTCGGAGCTTCGTGATTAGCTTTACCGTGTCTTTTATAATTAGTTAGAGTGTCTAAATATTGTTATAGTTGATAATTAAGGGCTTATTTAGGTGTAACGTTATTACTTTAAATAGCCTACTAATAAAGATAGCTTCCTTTGCTGTCTGTAATAGGGCTAATAACTTGGCTTCTGTGCTTAACGTCGTAACAGTACCTTACTTGTTTACTCTCTAGGCAATCGGCCCCCTAAATAGCTTTATAATATATCCTTGTGAGCTTTTTCTATTAACGGAGTTGTCCGCAAATAATGCGTCGCTAGTATAGATAAATAATTGCGCTTTACTTCTACTGTCTCCGTCGTCTCGTCCTTAGTCGCGTATTCCTTTATCTCTCCCTCTACCGTTTATTCCTTCCTTATCTCCTCTATAGTAGATTGCTCTACTCCTTATGCTATATAGGTACTAAATAACTCTGTCTGCCGCTTAATAGTGTTTTTAGCTTGGGTCCTAATTAAACCTTACTAGCTGTAATACTGTAAAGGCAATATCTGGACGCGTTATAGTGGCTATATAGAGTACTAAACCTAGTTTTCTCTAATATAACATTATAGAAGCTAGTAGGGATATAGGACGGACTAATAGGTCTGTATTAGGGGACGGACGTATTAAACGGATTATACGGTAATTAGTAGGGAGGAGTTCTGATTCTGCCATAGGAGTGTCTAGAAGACGCCCTCTAAGATCTATCTTATACTAGTTAGCTATCTTCTTAATATAGGCTTCCTGGGATAGCTATAGGAGCCTTTAGCTATGATTACGTAACACGTAAATTTTTAGGAACTATTTTAGCTCGTTAAGGGTACTTATCTGGTATTCCTTGCTTAGCTCTTTAATTGCTTTTTAAGCTTTTTTTATCTATCTTTTAGTAGTAGAAGACAATATTGTCAATATAGAAGAAGATAACTATTTTACCTTTTAGCATAACACACGGCTCCTAGGGTACTTCTTTAAAACCTAATTCGTTTAATAAGCTTATGAGATTCTTCTGCTATAATAGTGGTGATTATTATAGTCCGTATAGGGCTTTTTTTAAGCGTAGTACTTTGTCTATTTTTTCTTTATTAAACCCTAGCGGTAGCTTTATATAGACGACCTTGTTAAGATTATAATAGACAAATATATTGACTATATCTATCTATATCGTCTCTAGGTTAAATTTTGTAGTGATCGCTATAAGGGTTTGGAAGGTTATACTAGCTAATATAGTAGCTCTTATAGGTAGGTCTCCTAGGGCCTATTAATTTCCGTAGACTACTAAGCGTGCCTTACATTTCTGGAGAAATCTATACTTGTCCGTCTTATAGACGAATACCTATATTAAGCTAAGGACCTGCTGTTTCTTTACGTGCTTCTTATCTATTTCTTAAAACGACCTTATTTAATAATGAGATTATAGATAGGCTTGTTGAGCCTCTTAGAACTAATCTTAAAAAGGATGCGTATTAAGGTCCTAGATTAACTTAGGTGGCGAAGGTAAGTTCTTCCTATATAATCTAATACCGCGTATTCTGCCTGATTTTAGCTTACTATTATTAAGTTAACTATTAAGGTTAAACTTCCTTCTTACTAAGAAGGCGCTGTAATAGGCTAATGTAATCCTTTTAGTTATAAAGTCTTTAAACCTATTATTACTAGCTTCCTTAAACGAGTCTTTAATTAAGTTATTAGATACCCCCTAAGTGTTAAATATATCTCCTATTTAATAAGCAATGTCTTAATTAGTACCTTATATATCTGACTTTATAGAATACTTAACGTAAAAGGCATATAGAGATTCTTCGTCTTCTTTTATTGGAGGTGGTGTATAGTACGCATCTTTAAGAGCTCTTGTAAGCTCGAGATCTGCTAACTTATTAAAGGCTTAAACTGGCTTATTAATGTTGTTGTCTTCCTCTTAAATTAACGGTTTAAATACTTCTTTATTATCTTTTAGAAGGACCTCATTCTTAGTTTAGGTATTAGGTAGTTAAATCTTTTTAATTAGTGTATCTAATTTAGCGTATAGGTCCTCTAAGATGTCTGTTCGCTTACCGTTAAAGAATATCTTTTTATTAAAGATAATATCCCTTATAGAGATAATAATACCCTTATATAGGATCTATATCCTATAGATATTTATAGAGTTATAGCCGATAAGATAGCTAATATAGGCTCGCGGATCTAGCTTACTTAGCCTTTTCTTCCTTAGCTAGGCGTCCGACGTTATTATATACGCCCTACAGCCGTAGGCTTTTAGGTGCGTTAGTTGCGGCTTTTTTAATCTCTTATTGGCTAGGAAGGTATAGAACCTCTTATATAGTAATATCTAACCATTACTTTCCCGTGGCGTTTAATCTTAAAGGTAAACTATATAGTTAACTATCTCGTTCTATAGGTTGTGTGGTAGATTAGTAGCAATTCTTATTACTTATGCTCTCTTAATAATTATACCCCCTAAGTATTTAGTAGTACCGTTTTAAGCTTATATATATGGCGCTGAAGGCTTAAATATAATCCCTTAAGTCTGTAGCTATTTAAGGGTTTTCCTTCTCCCTAGCTCGTTGTCTAATCTTATAGTGTTAACTTTAAGGTTATACCTTAGACGAATCTACTAGATGAAATCTTTAAGCACCTATAGTGTCTCCTTTTCCTTACCGTGCGTTGTTATAAAATATAGAAAGGATCTTCCTAAATAGGTGTTATAGATAAGTATAACTTATACAAATCTAGTATACGCTTTCTTAAGGTTAGTTTAGTTAATATAGAGGTTAAAATAGGGTTTATTAATCTTTTGTTTTAAGAACCTTCTTAAGACCTAACGCTTAATTTTAGCGAGACTGTAATGTTAATATTCCGTTGTCTTTAGGCCTTAAAGCTTAACTCTTAAGGCGTTAAGACCTAAATAATAAAGGCTTATAGGTCCTGGATAACTTAGATACAGATACTATAGATATGCATCTCCTTTTAAATCTAGATAAGTGTTTCTTAATAATGCTCTGCGCTTCCGTTGGCGTAGTAGTTGGCTTATATTAAATACTAATCGACTTCCTAGTTAGACGTATTTAATAGTCTATTATCTATAATGTTCTTTTATTTAATATAGGACTAAGTTATCCTTTTAAACTAGAAGATTGTTCTCTTCTTTATTGTCCTAGTAGTACCCTTATTTTTGAAGTAGACGGAACGACACTAGATTTGTATTAAAGTCCGTATAAAAGGTAACGTTTTTAAGACGTAGGATTCCCTTGCTCTTATTTGGTTTTGTGACTTAGACAGTGATGTTACTATAGCCTAGTATAGGCACTTCTAAGCTGCCGGCGATAATATATTTAAGTCTTAGAGCTTTCCTAAAGTTATAGAAACAAGAGAGGTTATTAAAGATATAGAGAGTAGTTCCTAAGTTAAGAATAGTTAATAGCTTTAGTAGATAGATTTAACCTGTGTAATATAATTCTAGGAATATTATATTAGCTTTTCCCTTAATCTTAACTTCCTAACTCTTATCCTGTTGTTATTAAGCTTTATTAGCATCTAATTCCTTAAGCTTAAGTTATTCCACTGAGGCAGCTAGATCCTTATTATACTTTACCTTTTTATACACCTTCTTTATACGTATACCCTTGGCATTAAATCCTTTAGGCCTTTTACACTTAAATAGATACTAATAATTAGGAAGGGTATATCCCCTTATATTATATGCTAGGTATTTTAGGTTTTTTAACTTCTTAGAAGACGTCTCTTTAGTTAAATTTATTCCTGCCCTTTTTTAACTGCGAGATAAGCTATTCCCTCTTCCCTTTTGGACTTTAGTAGTAGAGATATCCTCTTTAGATTTTTCTGCGAAGTCTATATTAAATACACTCCCTCTAGTAGTTAAGGATGGTATAACTTTTAAGAGGTTTGCGAATGCTTCCCGTAGCTCTATTGCTACTTTACGGTATTCTAATAAGTGAGCCTTTTTAATATTATTGGCCTGTTTAGTGTATATAATAAAATAGATTTCGCTTATAGGTTATATTGTATTTATAAGGTCTATAAACCAGATCCTATTAATTATCTATAGAAGGTTATACTTCTCTGCCATCTTTATTATATACTCCCATTAATTAAGCTACTAGGTAACCTTTATCTACTTAAATCCCTTAAGTAATTTTATATACTATAGTTATACCTTCCTTATTATAAAGTTCTTCAAGGGCTTAGTGTCTTCTTTTAACTAAGTTAGCTATTCCTTAACTATAAGGGAAGGGTTAAGCAGCAGCTTCTTCTAAATTAATACTATAGATATAATCTGGGTGCGGATCTATTAGAGATAATCTTCCTGTTTTAGGAAATACTTTATATTCTGGTCGTAGTATCATCTACTATTATTATACGCTTTCTGCTAATTTGTTAAGAGCTATGTATATAAGGTTATATTCTTATTAAAATCTATAAGAAGAATAGACTTGCTAGAGCTCTTGCTGTACCCGGCCCAAAAAAGACCAAAACCAACCAAAAGAACCCTGAAAAAACACCCAGAGAATCCCCCTAAGATGCACGCATCGCAGGGGAGGCACACGTCGAACGACGGTGGTTTGTACTCGCGCGCGTCCACTAGAACCACGCCTAGCAATAGCCCTCCACAATAAGAACGGGCGAATACTATACTATAAAGCGGAAAGACCTCTATTAAGAAGGCATCTAATAAAATATAAAGCCTATTAAACGCGTTTAGTATCTGTAGTTGCGGGGGAGTAACCGTTAGCTATAACGAACTAATACAGCTAGCAGAATGGCTCCGCTAGTCTAGCGAACCTTAGGCGCCCCTCTAGTAAACCCTTAATTAAATCCTCTAATAGCTAAGTAAAATTAAAAATAAATAAAACCCTTCCTTACCGGCGAACCGTACCTAGGCCGCCGTAGCTACGCTTTTATAATATAGGGAACCTACTCCCCTAAAGACAATATCTAGGTATATAATTATAATACGACCAAATATAGAAAAAGTAGAGGGGCTTAGGGGATAATTAGAAATAGAAGTTCTTACGGAGATTTATAAAGAGGTCTATAACGCTGTTATAGTCTAATACCTTAGGAGTAGAGATATTAGAGTTACCCTAAGGGACTAGTAGGTAAAGGAACGAGCTATAAGGGTAGGGGATAGGCTAGGAGAACGTATTAGCATAAAAGTGCTCCGCAAAGATTACCCAGTTAAAGTCTTAGCGGTTCCCCTAAGCCTTAGGGTAGAAAAGGGACGCTAGGCGGATAATACAGCAATTATATATAAGATAGTAAAATAAACAGAACGCCTTATACTAGGACTTAAGATTACCCGAATCTAATGGCTATAATAGGAAAATATAAACTAAGTATATAATAAGAATAACGAAAGAATATAAGGGTTACTAGAGACTTGCTAGGGAGGCGCCGGTCAAACGTATAGCTCCCTTATTATTAGTACACATATACTAGGAATGCAAAAACTCCTTATCTAAAAAGGTATTATTATAAATGGCCTTATATACGATATAAGGCTCTATAACCATAAACTCCGCCTAGAATAATACTATTGCTATATATAATAGGGACACACCCAATCTACATACGCAGTATAGGTGTGCTATAGCTACTATGCAGGCCCCCACGATATAAGATATTGCTTAAATTAAGACTAAATAAAATGCGTAAACTGCTACCAAAGCATATATAAGGCGTGGGAGAGAGAAAACTGCATTAAATATAGGAGACGGAAGGTAAGGGCTTAACAGCTGCGGGAATAACTGCACGCTAGGTTATATAAATGGAAATAATAGGCGATAAGCTAGGGGGGCGCAGGTGCCTTTCTAGCGTTTCCTACCTTTAATATTGGGGGGCTAGGCCAGCCATTCTAAGCCTTAATAGGCTAGAAGCGACGCCGCGTAATATTACTAGACTATATAGGGATATAAGGGTTATAGGGAATATAAGGGAGAGGACGCCCTATAGGAAGACCCTTATGGACAGCTATAGTAAGCTTAAGACTAGGATAATTAAGAATTAGACTTAACGCGGTAAATATAACATTTATAGCCAACTCTTAAAGGGTATATAGCTAACTAGTAAGAATAGGGGAAAAACCGGAGATAATAATAGATTTAGATATAGAAGCGCTAGTAGGAATATAAGATACGGGAATAGAAAGCTCTATATAAAATAAGTAGTAACTAGGGTGTAAATATAAGAGATAGAAGTTCTAAATATCCTAGAGAAAGTAGAAATAGAAGAAGTAAGGAATAAAGGAAAGGCGAAGGACTCTTACTAGGGGTCCGCCACCTATCTATTATATAGTATAACTGCAGCAATATAAACCACTGTCTTGTAAGGCCCTTACTAGACAGCCTAGACCCAGAGAAATACTATATCCTTGCTATATAAGAGCCGTATTATAATACCTATATATAATTAATATACTACCCCTAAGGATTCCAGCTCCTATATAAACTAAAAGCAGCTATACGCGTATGCTTTATAATTAGTAAGGCTATCAGCCTATCTTTATAGTTATAGCAGGTAGTTAACCTAGATATTACAGTAATAATAATCCAGATATATAGGGGACCGGTATAGATTATTAATATGTATAACCCTAGGGTCGAAGGGGTCCTATAAATAAAGAATATTATATTAGCAATAAGCTTACTAGAAACTAAAGGTATAGAGTTTATTCTATTAGAAGATATAAACCTCTACTACCCGCGGTAGGGGGGTATTTATATTACTGCTAAATAATAGGTAGAGTGCCTACTAAGAGCTATAAATACTGGGGGCCTTAAGCTGGCTACCCCCCTAGGAGTAATTATATGGTAATGAGGCACCGCTAGAAGTATAATTAACCTTATATTTATGGACGAAGGCCTATACTAGAGACTTAAAAGGTATAAACTTAAAGAAGAATAGGCACTCGCCTTAGACTATATCCCTATTTAAATACAGCTAGATCTAAATATTAAGGCGTAACTAAATAGTAAAAGATATGTAATAAGAAAGCTTAAAATAAATAGCTTCCTTAATACAGTTAAACAACAACTTTAAGACCTAGAAAAAATTCACCCGATACTAAACGAGCGAGGCTTATTAGCTACCCCTAAGGAAATTAACCGAAGACTAGAAAGGATCTAGGCAGTAATTAAAAATGGGCTAAAAGAGTACTGCCCGGTTTTAAAACCGGGCCCCTACGCGCAATATATATGGTCCGCATAATGCGCAATTCTTATCGCCAGCTAATGACGAGCAAGAAGAAAATATATAAGTAGCTATAATCCTAAAGACGAGAGATAATATAAAGATATAAGAAACTAGCTAAAGAATACCCTAAAAAAAGAAGTAAGGAATAGCTAGAGATGGTTTATAAATAAGCATACTACTAACCCAAGCCTCTCCTATAATAAAGGTCTTTAGAAAATAGCAAAATAGGTAAAGAAAAAGGCGGGATATCTAGTAGAAGACCTATACTTTCCGCCCCTACAAAGACTAGGTGAATTACTAGCTATAAGTAATAATAATAAGAAGGCAAAGATCCTTATAGAAAGATTTTTCCCTTAACTAGCTTTAGTAGACCTTAGTAATATTACGGGCGAAGCACCGGTGACTTGCCTAAGGGTTAACAGTAATATAATAACTAAAGAAATAGCTAGAACTATTAGCTGCCTTTTAAATAATATAGTATTAGGACTAGATGGGATTTTAAATAAAGCCCTAAAGACCTGCGGACCACTAATAGCACCTTAGCTTGTAGATATAGCTAGAGTATACTTTATAATAGGCTACTACCCAAGACTTGGAAGAGCTATAATAACGTTTATCCTATATAAAGAAGGTAAAGTAGACTACTTACTCCTAGGAAGCTACCGCCCTATTGCCTTAGAGAATACCCTTAGTAAGATCTTAAAAAGGGTAATAGCGGACTGTATAGTAGATATAGCTAAGGAATACGCCTTACTACCATAAAGCTAAATAGGGGTAAGAAAGAACCGCTTAATATTATCAGCACTTACGCTACTTACTGCTACTATTAAATCTATATGGGCGATGCGAAGGGACTTTATAGTATTAATGCTTAGCCTAGATATTAGTGGCGCCTATAATAATATACCCCATAAGCGTCTCCTATATATCCTTAGGGCAAAAGGCTTCCTAGAATAGATTATATAATTTATTTAAGGGTTTACGGGTTAAAAAGAAATATTACTAGTCTTTAGCGGATACTAAAGCCCCCTTATTGCAGTTGCAACAGGAATACTATAAGAATTACCCCTTTCGCCTATACTCTTCCTTTTCTTTATAAGCAACCTACTTAACCCCTTTAAGGAAGGGGCGACCTAGGGGATAGGCTTTATTAATAATACAAACCTAATTATATACGGGCTAATAGCCGTAGAGAATTATAGAACACTAGAGAAAGTATATAATACCTATATAGAATAGGCAAGATAATATAGAGTCTAATTCTCACCAGAGAAATACTAGCTAATCTATTTTATAAGAAAACGCAACTAATCTACAGATCTTTAGCATATAATTCACATTTAAGGCTTTAGGGGTTAACCAGTTTAGGGCCTAAGAGTATTAGGAGTATAGGTAGATAGTAAGCTCTAGTAGAGCGTATATACGGCGTAAGCGGCCTATAAGGGCTAAGTATAGTATATTATATTATCTAGGATTGTTAATTCCATATAGGGTCCATACTTCTAGAGGTTACGCCTACTATATATAGCAGTTGTCCGGCTAACTATAATGTATAGGTCTAGTATCTAGGCCATTAGAGAATCTAAGAAAGGCTCCCCTAAATCGCTCCTTAAACTACTCTAAAAGGTCTAAACAGCCTGCCTTTAGAGTATAATAGGCGGATATAAGCGAACGGCCACAGCTCTGCTTAAGAAGGAAGCTAATATTTCCCCCCTATAACTATATATTGAAGCCACTGTAATATAAAGGGCGTAAAAGGAACGCAACTCTAATATTATAAAGTATATTAAGACACGCCTAAATAAACTATAGAGGGACCTTAGGGCGCCTTATAGGAGAACAAACTAATAACCCTAAAGTAGGGAAGATATATTAGAGAAATAGGTAAAAAAAGCAAAAGAAGAATAGTGCTACTTTAGGGCCCAGGCCTATATAGAGGAGGAAGGGAGATGTATAAGAGGCTAGTAAGAATAATAGTAAGAGAGAGAAAGGAGCTAAAGTAGAGCATAAAAGAACGCTGGAAAACTATCTACCGTAATATAATACTGGCTAGACTAACGCTAGAGAGGTGTATAGGAGTTAAAGGTATAGAGACTAACTAAGGTAAGAGGAACCTAAGCTATAGCATAGTTAACGCTATAGGGGGTAGACACCCTAGGGCTCTAAAAAGGCCTAATAAAGGTAGAAAATATAATAGTAACGCTTTTAAGAATAGGAATAATAGAACTAAAAGACTGGCTCTATTAGGTGGGTGTCCTAGTAGGTAGCCTAAGATACGAATATAGCTAGCTAAGACAGATACTAAAACACGTAATACTATTATGCCCCTTACGTACTAACTAAAAAGTAATACTCTTAGTAGCTAGTATAGAGAACTATAAGACACTGCTCTTAATATAAAAAGGCCTTAAGGCGGTTACCTAGTGGCTTATTAGCTAAAATATACTAAACTAGTTCTGGGTTATAAAGGAAATAATAATAGAGGGCGGGGGGGTAAGCAATGGGCGCCCCCTAATAACTCTATAGTAGTAGAGTAAAGTATATAATACTAGCGCGTCCGTAGGCTAGTTACGGCAGTAGTAGTTCCTAAGGAGGTTAAAAAGTAAGGTAGTAGGAGCACTACAGGTGACTTATAGGCGCCTTGTAGGCGCCTTATAGGCGAGTCCTAAGAGGCAAGGAGATGGATTATGGGGTTTTCTCAAGTTAAGTCTTTCTTAAGTTGAGTTTTCTCCCTATATATAAATAAGGAGTAGTCCGCGTGGGCCCAATAGGGATCCGAATCGGACGTTAAGCAATGAATTATTATTATTATTAAAATCTATAACCTTTAGATAAGGTGGTTTTTCAAATAGACCTTCTTAAGGTGCTTTTATGGCTAGGTTAACTTAGGCCTAAATTTGCTAATCTATAAGGGCTTATAGTTGCTAGATCTATTACTCCTAGTCTTCTAGCTTATTAAGGATAATTGTAGTAGACGAACTCAACGTTAGTGGAGTTATTTAACTGATAGGTAGATGGGAATTAAGATGGAATTTAACATTAGGATTGTCCTTATCGTTAGGATTATCCTTTAATAATTAAGGTGGAATCTTGTGGAATCTCGTCCTGTAACAATTAAGGTAGGATTTTAATTAGGGTTATCTTGTAATAATAAGGTGTCAGAGTCTAATAATAAGGTAGAATTTCTTTAAATAATTAAGTAATAGCTAAATAGCTTCTTATGTCGGCGGACCGGGCTTATAACTGTTAGATAACTTATATAGAGCTATTTATTAATAAAATAGGTTGATTAATTAATGATCTTAATTGTCTTGATAGATGCTTAACCTAGGGCCCCTGGGCTTAGACGAAGATATTTATAATACACGTGACCCATACACGTGGCCCGTGCACGTCCTACGCCACCGAGAATATAGATTATCTAACAGTACCTCATCAAAAGTGTCCAGTCCGAGGCTATACCAAAAATGATATTTTTTACCCAAATGCTATATAAAAGCCATATAATTAATTCCGGAGTTTTAAAAACAATCTAAAGTTGCTTATAGATATATAATCTAGTAATTGCGATACTTTTTTTACTGTTTAAAATCTACAGTCCCTTATTAAAAATCCATACAAATTTAAAAGAAAAAAAATATTTAAAGGTTTATAATAAACCTTTCTGCTTTTAAATATAAATCTTTATAAGATATTGAATTTATATAAGGTGATAAGCTCCGCACCACTTAGCTATATAAACCTACAAAAGGTAAACAAGTGACTGGCTTAATGCTAGGCACGGCTGTGCGGAACAATATATATAGGCGAGGTGACTTCGTCACTTGACAATTTATAAAATATATATTAAATATTATAGATTTAATAGAGAATTAGCAGGATATTTAAAAGAGTCATTGGTTTTTAACTTTAAAAAAAGGTTATAATAGTTAGGTTTTATATATAATATAAACTTTAAATATTTTTTTTAAAGCTTTAGAATTAATTAGTAGTAGTAGATTTAATTTACCGTCCGACCCGGTCCCCCTAATGGGTCCACGCAGACTAATTCCTATAGGAAAAGCTTATATTACACTAAGAAAACCTATTTTTTTTGGGTGAATAAAAAACCTCCAAGGGAAACGTAAGAGGTAATACTTCTAGATAGCATCCGTACTACATTAACGGGAGGAGAAAAACACCATCAGGTTGCTGCTTTAAGACTTCCCTTACGCGAGAGTGTCTAAAATGCCTGTCTTGCCCTTGTCTGCCATTTAAACCATTTTTACTACGTTTGTGTATTGCCTGTATAAAGTTATATGCCTATCCCTAGCTCCTTTTCTAAGTCTCCTGTAAATATCTCCTAATAATAATAACGCTTGCGCTCCGCCTGGGCTTGCATGCTAAGGTCTCTTATCTATTCCTTTATTAAAAGGTTTCTATAATAGGGTGTATATAACTTAGTATTGCTTTTGCCCTAGGTCCTAACCCTAGGCCCTTATACCTATTTATAAGGTATAGGAGGACGCTCTAGTATTTAATAGGGGTAACTAGTCCCTATAACTAGATACCTAGGTTACTAGGTAATGTTAAAATAGGGGGCTTCTGCTACGCTTAAGGCGCGGATTGTTTGCGTATATATGTGGTTGCTATATAGTGTATATAGTATTTATAGGAGGGAGGGGGTACGCCGGAGGGATAATTGCTTGTTAATTCGAATGACCGAACGTGTATAATAGACGTAGTAGCTATATTCAAACTTTTTGCTAGGGCTTACCCCCCAGTAAAAAAATTTCACACTACTACCACTACGTCGCTGCGCAGGCGCTGCGCAGCTGTATATATGTCTCTGCGTTTGCTCTAGTAGTCTATTGACACGATCTAAATAGAATATTAATAGTAGCTGCTAGGTTCCCGGGCTTTACCACGTGGAGGTGCAGAGGCCGATTTCATTAAGCCCTTTAGAATTAATTATATAGTAATCTAGTAGGGTTATATAAGGAATCTTTAGCCCTTACTCGGGCTTACAGCCCTCCTATTCTCCTTGTCAGTTCGCCTCTATATTAGGGTATTACTATACCTACTCTTTACCATATTATCCTCTTCTATTAATTCTTTTATTACTTAAACCTAGCCTACCTACTCCCTACTATATACCTGGGCAATATGCCTTATATATAGACCAATCCTATACTCTTTTAGGTAGTAGCTAACAGTAAGCTAAAGGCTTCGCCCTTAAGCAATCTTATAATCCTTTACTTTTTACCTAAGATAACCGCGTATACTATAGAGTAGGTATACTAGTAGATGTCTAGTAGATGGCATCCGTATATAACGGTTTATTAGAATATAGATTAGGTCCTCTACTTTACCTAAAACAATCGCGTATACTATAGAGCAGCTATATTAGCAGATATCTAGTAGATCGTATCTGTATATTATAGTTAGATAAATATAACAGAATCCCCCAAGAGGTACATATCCAATAAGACGGTAGGAGGTTTTATTTATATCCCATCTATGTTCCAGAAGACATAGTCAGACAGGTTAGGGGCAAAAGGTTTTACTAGCGTCTTAGAAGAAATATATAGGAAGCTAGTTCCCCTCTAGAGAAGAACTAGCGATTAGTCTCTAAATAGAAGTGGTTAGAAGCATTTGTCCTTTAATATATAAAACTTATTCTACCTTTAACTTACCTTTAACTTACCTTTAACTTACCTTTAACTTATCTTCTACTTACCGGTAATACTATTAATTAGATAATTATACGTTCCGGTTAGGCTAGCCTCTTATAATTCTAATTACTTACAATCCGTTAGGAACGTATAGCTATTAATTAATAATAACGGACTATACTCCTATACCCTATAAAGCAACGCCCTTACCGTAAGAGGCTTAAAGAGTCTCCCTAGAGGAGCGCATTCCCTTTTCCTATAAAGAAGCTACGGCTAGTCTATCTAACCTTATAAGACCCTTAGAAACGATTACCACTAGGGAGTTATTAGAGCGGTCGCTATATAAGACCCTATAAAAAATAAAGGAGTTGGAGATATAATTAAGATAAGCATATTAAGACTACTAAGAACAATTATAAGGATAATTAGGGGAAGTATAGACACCCTAGACACGAAGCGGACTTAAAGGGGTAACGCTATACTATACTATAATGTTAGAAAAACCTAAATTCCGCATAAAGGAACCTAATAAGTACTATAGTGATAGTCTTCGGAACTGTAATTATTTTATCTAATAATGCGAAACTAAGTTTTAGCTAAATCCGAAACACTACTCTAATAAGTATAATTAGACACTAATTGCTTCTACCTTCCTACGTAGCACTATTAAGAGTTTATAAACACGCTATGAGAAGAAACTTACTATACTTCTTAAATTTAGCGAACTTAGGACCTGGTTAGTTAATTAGATCTAAGACCCTACTAATTAAGGGATAGACTATAACTAGCGATACCACAACACCAAATAGTGGGATGGTTAGACTGTGGTCTAGTTTATAAACTACTTAGAAGAACTAGAAGACAATATACCCTACTTAGATCTATGGGATAACGCTATATGACTTTACTAGCTACTTACTAAGCTATAACCTAAGATTTAATAGGCTATATAAGAGAAGGGCAAAATTCCTACCTCTTAAGAAAAGCTTATCTCTAAAGCTACTTAGATTAAGAGTGCTAAAAGAGACTATTTAGGTAAGTAAAAGAAACGAGACGCTAATAATAAAGAGCGTAGGACTAGACCTAGCTTTAATAATAAGGGCAGATTTCGACCTAACCGCTCTATAGAAGGATAATATAAGTAGGCCTTATAGCCCTAAAGCAATACTAGTTAACCCTAAAATAACAATAGGCAGAGACCTAATTCGTAGGAGGGGAACTAGGAGATACACACCTGTTATAACTGTAGTAAGAAGGGCTATATAAGCCGCTTCTGCTGGTAAAAGAAGTAAGAGTTAGCCTAATTGGGAAAAGAGATAGCCTAGTAGATCTTTACTCCCTTACACTAGGCTAGTAAAAGAAGAAGGGAGTAAACTACCGTATAGTTATTCCTGTCTCTATTTAAGTTAATAATAAATAGGTAACGTAAGACTACCTTATAGACAGCGGCGCGAGTATAGGGTTTATTTCTTAATTACTAGTAAAAGAATTAGATTTGGACCTTAGCGGCTCGTAGGTGCGCACCGTTTAAAGCATTAGAGGCTACTAAATTCCATACTATAGGGAATAGGCTTTTTCCGTGGCCAGCTAGGACCGCAATAGTCTATGGGACACGCAGGAGATACGCTTCTATGCCGCAGAAATTAAGGGGTATAACCTTATTTTGGGATACCTATAGCTTCGCCAAGTTAATCTAGACATTAATTAGCCTTCGGCCTTATATTAATATCGGAAGTCTTAACCGCGCATTATAGTTAAAAATTAAGAGACTTTCTTAAACTATATATAAGAAGAAGGGTGGGTATATACTATATATGCTACTCTTAACACTAAGAACGGGGACATAGGATATTTATTTTTGGATATCCGGCTATACACAGTTAAGGAACTAGAGATTCTATAGGAATATATAGACTTAGAGAATATTTCTAGTAAAGAGGCTGCACAAACCTTACCTAACCCTATATTAGTTAAGTATAAGATAGATATAAGGGACAAATAACCTCCTTTTAGACCACTATATAACCTGTTAGAAAATAAGCTAGTGGTACTACGTTAATATATAGTAGACAATCTTTAGAGAGAATAGATTTGGCCCTTTATAAGCCTAGTAGGGGCACTAATTATATTTATACCTAAAAAGAATAGGACCCTTTACCTCTATATCGACTATCGGGCGCTAAATAAGATTACTATAAAGAATTGCTACCCGTTACCCTTAATAGGGGAGCTTATTAATAGGCTATTGGGCGTAAAGATATTTATAAAATTAGATCTAAAAAATATATACTATTAAATCCGGATTAAAGCCGGTAATAAGTAGAAAACGGCGTTTTAAATACGGTATGGCCACTTTAAGTACCTAGTAATGCTATTTAGGCTTACCAACACACCAGTGATATTTTAGGCCTATATTAATAAGGCATTATTAGGCCTATTAGACACAATATATATAGTCTACCTTAATAACATTATAGTCTACTCTAATAACTATAAAGCACATATACACTATGTGTAAATGGTATTAGAAAAACTGCGGGAATATAAGCTCTATATAAACCTAAAAAAGTGCATATTCTATACTACTAGCATTAATTTTTTAGGCTTTATTATTAGCGTTAACGGAGTATTAATAGAGAAAAGTTGGGTAGACGCTATTAGGGAATAGCTCTACCCTATAATATTTAGAGAAGTATAGGTTTTCTTAGGCACGGCAAACTTCTACTAAATGTTTATTGTTTACTACTTATAAGTAATACTCCTAATTACTAATCTACTAAAAGGATCTAAGAATGGTAAGAAGTTAGGACCCTTTATATTTAGGAAAACTGCTAAGCAGGCTATAGACCGGTTAAAGGATTTATTTATATTAGCGCCTATCCTAATATACTTCTACTAGGAGCTATGTATATACCTTAAAATAAATGCATCCGGCTTTACCCTAGAGGTAATTATATCTTAATTAAAAGACGGAAAATAGCATCCTATAGCGTTTTGGTTAAGGAAAATAACCCCTATAGAGTAGCGTTATATAATGTATAACTAGGAGCTACTCGCGATAATCGTAGTAATAAAGCACTGGCAATATTATTATATAGGAAGTAATTATCCTATTAAAGTCCTTATAGACTATAATAACCTAGAATACTTTATAACTATAAAGGTATTAAGCAGTTAATAAGCAAGATAGGTAAAGGCACTATTGTAGTATAATTTTAAAATTATATACCGCCTAGGGAAAACAAATCCTGCTAATAGGTTATTAAGACGTTTAGATTATAAGACAGGGAGAATCTAGAACAGTATAGGGGAAATAATCCCCATATTATAAAATTTGCTTAAGAAGAAAGAAGATTCTTTCCCTAAAACTATAGAATTTTATAGTAGGGTAAAGGTCCTAGTAATACAGCTATAAAGTAATATAATTATAAAGCCGTAGGATATAGTTATAGACTAGGTTATAAACTAAGTAGATATTATAAAGTTAGCGTATCCTAGAATTAGCGAGAATTCTACGAGATATGCTAGAGGTGCTGCGGCACCTTTAACTTAACGGCGCATTAGCTACAAGTTTTCGGATCTAAGGGGGATAGGCGAGATACCTATCCGCAGTATAGCATACTATATAATAGTAGAAGAATCTACTAGCACTAATAGTTTAAAACGTCTCGTGCTATACCTTAAGTCTATAATAGCGGTAGGCAAAATAAAAGCAAGTAATCTATATAAAACCTTTTTAGATTTTCTTCTTTAAGCTTAATAAAGGGACGCCTTCGCCTTTAGGGAAAGGTGGAAAGATATAGTAGAGACTAACTTAGCCGGAGTTACTAAGAAGCTATAGTAGTAAGACTAAAAGGGTCTATTACGCTTTAAGGGTGCTATATATATCCTAAAGGACTAAGCGATTTAAGACGAAATTCTAAAGGTCTTCTATAATAACCCTTTTAGGGGTCACTATAGTGCCAACAGAACCCTTAAGGCTGTTTAAAGGAAATACTTTTAGGATAGAATGTTTAAAGAGGTTAAGGACTATATATTAAGGTATAATACGTGCTAAAGGATATAGATATCTAGGCATCGCCTATACGGCGAGTTATTAGTGCTTCCTATTCTATAGGGACCTATATTAGAATTAACAATAGCTTTTATTATAGGCTTACCCCCTACTAAGATAAGAACTAGAGAGGTTACTAATACTATCTTAGTAATCGTTAATAGGTATATAAAGTTTTTAGAATACTTTACTATTATAATAATAATTACGGTAGCAGAACTGGTAAACCTGTTTTTAGAATAGTGCATCGGCAAAATATTGTCCCTTGTAAATGACCTCAGCTGCTAGAAGTTAGCGTCGTTGGCGGGCTATTAAGGGCATTAACCAACTTGACAAACCAGCCTATGTTAAGTTCATTTAATACGCAGCCTGTGCGCAGCCTACGCGTAGCCTACGCATAGCCTGCGTAACCTGCGCAACCTATACAACCTGCGCAACCTATATAACTTATAATTTTAGATAATAAAGGCTACTTTAAAGCCGTTTATAAAGCTATTAAGATAAATTGTATACACTTCTTTATATAATCTATTATGTCTATATCTGCTACCTGTCTGCATTATCTACCTATCTATATTACCTACCTATCTACATTACCTACCTGTCTGTATTACCTACCTGTCTATATTATCTACCTATCTATATTATTTACCTATCTATATTACCTACCTATCTATATTACCTACCTGTCTATATTGCCTACCTATTTATATTATCTACCTATCTATATTATCTACTTATTTATATCGCCTACCTATCTATATTATCTACTAGTCTGCATTATCTACCTATCTGCATTACCTACCTATCTATATTACCTACCTATTTACATTATCTACCTATCTACATTATCTACCTGTCTATATTACCTACCTATCTACATTACCTACTTGTCTGCATTACCTACCTATCTATATCGCCTACCTATCTGCATTATCTACCTATCTATATTGTCTACCTATCTATATCGCCTACCTATTTGTATCTGCCTATAGTGTCTAATTCAATTTAGGGGAGAGGTCGGCCCGATTAAAGGCTTTGATTGATTCGAATCGTTCTCCATGGCCGTTCGCTGGCTATATATTCGAATAGTGGTCATCTAAGGTGCCTCCCTAGGAGGCCTTGATTCGATTCGATTCGGTAATAGGCTCTGGATTAATTTAATTGATTAATTGAATCGTTCGTGGTGTTCGCTGGCTGGTTATTTAAACGGTCGTCGTCTGGTTCTAGTAACGGTCATCTACTAGTTCTAGCGACGGTCGTCTGGTTCTAGCGACAGTTATCTAGTTCTGGCGACGGTTATCTGGTTCTAGCGACGGTCGTCTGGTTCTAGCAACGGTTGTCTAGTTCTAGCGACGGTCCTCTGCTAGCTGCCGTTTCAGTGCCTCCTAAAATAGGGAGGATGTAAGGAAGGGTAAAAAATAAGGTAGCTGCAAAGGGGGTAACTTGGCAGAGGCACGTGCGGAGACCCAATATAGAGCTTCGTATAGAGCCTCCGTATATAGAGCTTCGCGCAGAGCCTTGTGCAGAGCCTCTATATATAAAGCTTCGTGTAGAGCTTCGTATAGAGCTTCGTGCAGAGCCTCGTGCAGAGCCTCTGTACGTAGAGCTTCGTGCAGAGCCTTATGTAGAGCATCTATACGCAGAGCTTCGTGCAAAGCCTCTATCGCAGAGCTTTATGCAGAGCTTCGTGCAGAGCCTCTATCGCAAAGCTTTGTGCAGAGCTTTGTGCAGAGCCTCGTGCAGAGCCTCGTGCAGAGCCTCGTGCAGAGCCTCTGTCGCAGAGCTTCGTGTAGAGCTTCGTGTAAAGCCTCTTGAGCATATAACTTAAAAATAATATATTATATTACCTTAATTGTATATTAAGGAATATATAAGTTAGTTAACTGCGTGTTATTTAACTTTTAAATATATTAAGTTGGTTAATTGCAGGTTAATTACAGGTCAATTGTGTGTTATTTGACTTTTAAATATATTAAGTTGGTTAACTGCGTGTTGTTTAACTTTTAAATGTGTTAAGTTGGTTAACTGCGTGTTATTTGACTTTTAAATATGTTAAGTTGGTCAACTGCGTGTTATTTGACTTTTAAATATGTTAAGTTGGTCAACTGTATGTTAATTATGCGAAACGCGCTTAACAAAGTCGACTTGAAACCCAGCCTGCGAATATTTTCCCGATATGGCTCTTATTTAGTACACTAAGGGGAATCGTGTCTAATAGAGGTACCGTATTTAACAGTGCATTTTAGTCTTTATTCTGTCTCTTATTAAAAATATAGTAAAGAATAAGTACTGCCTTCTACCTATAAATAAACGGGCAAACAGAGCGTCTAAATACGTTATTAGAACACTACCTCCGCTACTATATCAATTATTAATAGGATAATTAGACATTATAGTTAGCTTTAGCGCAGCACGTATATAACATAAGTATCTATAGCAGTATAAAAATGACCCCTTATAAAGCATTATTTGGGGTAAAAGTAAATAACCCCTAGAACATTAAGGACATTGTTCCTAAAAGAGAGGCACTAGCAGCGTCTAAAAGAATTAAGCAAATAAGAATTCGCAGAAAGGAACTTAAAAAGCACTTACTAGACGCCTAGGCTGTGTAAAAAAGGTACTATAACGAAAAATATATGCTAAAAGAATTTAAGATAGGAGACGAAGTCTTACTATTTATAAAAAATATCCAAACAAAACGCATTAAGAAGAAGCTGGATTACCAGTGGCTTAGACCCTTTAAGATAGTTAAAAAAACTAAAGAAAACCAAGCCTATAAATTAGAATTACCGAAATCTTATCTAATATATTTTATATTTTATATTTCCTTACTAAAGCTATACTGGAGAAAAGATAGTGCGGAACCGCCCCTATCTAGAGAAATTAATAGGGAACTAGAATAGAATATAGAAGACATTTTAGACTAAAGATGGCGCCAGAAAAAGCGCGAATTTTTAGTTTATTAGGAAGGATACTTTTAGGTATATAATAGTTAGGAACCTAAGGAGTACCTTTAGCTGGGATATAATACTATAATTAAAACCTTTCTAAGAACTAAAGGTAAAGACTTAGAAATAGTTCCGGATATACTATAGGTAAAGTAATAGGGAAGACCCTATAAATTAAAACTATAAAATTAAGTATAGGTATTAAGAACGGAAACGTTTTGCTATTATAATAGGGATCCTAAAATCCTATAAGAGGAAGCCTATAGGGATCTATAGGAAAACTACTAGGGATACTATTTAAAGAAGACGCTGTTTAAGAAGGAGTAGTAGTACTATAAGAAGTGGCCTTAGGGATTTAGAAAGATCCCCTAGGGATAAAAGGAGAGTATCTAGCCTAGTACCAGAAATACGCAGTAAAGTTAATAGTAGTAGTAATTCTTTAATTAACGTCTGATACGGATCCTACTAGCCCACGCAGACTACTCCGTTATAGGGGGAAAACTTATAATTTATATAAAGAAAACCCTGCAGTTGGGGGAAGGAAAAACCCTATAAGCCACCTTAGTAGGATAAAAAAACCTAAATTGCCATATTTGCACGTAGCAGCGGCCCTACGGGCCTATAGCACGTCCTCCTCCTTAGATGTTTTAAACTCCTTAGGAACTACTACTTCCTTCTCTAGCTTATTAAAGCTGGGGTTCACTATATCCCAGCTAGGCCCTGCTAATTAATTGCTGTGTCTTATTGTCTTATTCCGTATCTTACCTATCCCCTATATACTATCTCTTATAGACTATTACCATATACGCCTTGCCTCCCCCCCCCCTAGAGCTATTAAAGGCGTAAGGGGGATTTATTTGTTCTAACTACCGTAATACTAATAAGCGAGCGGGATATATTGTGTATTTGGGTATCTTTTATGCTTAGGCCCTAGCTAGGCCCTTTCTAAGGGCACTACTCCGTTAAAAGGAGACAGGGAAAACCGTGGGTCATAATCTAGGCTGCTAGGTAGTATTCGGTAGTTAAAAACGGCGAGTAACCGCATACTCCGCGGGCGATTGCCCTGGGGGTTAGGAGGGGCCGTATATTTACTCATTCGTTTATTTACTCCGCGTTCACTCATTCATTAATATAAAAGGTTGTTAATGCTTTCTATTAGGGGTTAGGGGATGCTATTAAATGCTATGCATCCATATTGGATCGTATAGGTGCCTTAGATAGGAGAATAATATAGTAGTTATTGTATTATAGAGGGCCAACAGTAGTGGTTTTTAAGATCTCACCATCCGAAAATTTTTCACCACCGCCCTTAACGCCCACAACCACCACCAGGTCCTGTCCACACGCTATACGACGTCTCTGCGTTGGCTTTAGATCTAAACTTTAAAGACTAGGTTCGTAGCCGTCACCGCGTATAGGTATAGAGTCCGATTTCGACGGCCTGGTAAAGTTAATAGTATAAAGAGGAGCAAAAGAACAGCCTATAAAGAATTAAAAATTTTAAGGAATTATAAGGCACCTATAGAAATACTACCCGTTTATTATATATAGGGATTATAATAGTATACTGCGTTTATATAGATTGTCACTAAAGCTTAGAATAAAGGTATCCCTAAAGTATAAAGTTAATTCCTAATAATAGGGCATTTTAGAGGCACCTAAGAGGCACTATATAAAGCTATTCTATAAGAAGAAGGAAAGAGCTAGGTAATAACTTAAACACTAGCAGCAGCAATAGGAGCCTCCTCTTCTATCTTAACGTTATTATTAACGGTATTATTAGCTCCTCTATCCCCAGAAGTATTAGCACTTCTACTAATATTTTTTTTTAAAATAACGGGTACTGGAAGGACTAGCACGGGCGGGAGACTAGTAAGGAGAATATTTATCTTAACCTTTATCGCTATCCTTAGTATCCCTAGGTTCCAAATCGGCGTCTAAGTAGGGATTAAAAAGATATTAGCTAAAGGAGTTAGCATAGTTCCTAAGTAAGTTACTAGAGAAACTTACCTAGCCAGAGTAGCCCGCATAAGAGTATAAATATTATTATTAATAAGGACAAGCTATTTGCATATACACTCCTAGATATTATATATCCAAAAATATTACGTCTCTATAGCAGTGGAAACCCTTATAGAATTAAAGAGTCTATAAGTAAGGGAAGATACCTTTTATCCCTGCCTATTACTATTAGGATATTGGCAGAAATCTTAGATAGCGCGTTAGAGCCTATAAGTCTTATACATATAGACAGCGGGGATCTAGTATAATTAGCGAAATTTAGAATAGGATGGAATAGGAAATACTAGAACGTAGGTCTTTCTCCTACTGCGATAATAGGAGCACTTGGATTTATTTTTGCTGGAGTAAGGCATTTTATAGACGTAGGAAGGATCCTACGTAAGAGTATAAACGCAGCAATAACAGTATTTTAGGGAAACTGCTATAGAAGTAATAGATGCTGTCTAGGGCGTTACCGGGAGATTAATAACACTGCCGCCGGTCTAGGGACGCGCAGAAGAACTATAAGCCATTATAAGAGAATACTTTAAGAAGTTAGCATCGTTATAAGAGATAAGGTGGGGATCCTATTACTTATAAACGCGTTAAGAAAAGATAATAAGGTAGTAATAGAAGTACGGCTAGAGATATAGAAGCTAAAAGGCGAGATATAATAAAAACAGCCTATTTAAGAACGAGATGAATGGTGTTATTAATAGAAAGATAAGGGAGAGATAATAACTTATAAATAGAAAGAAATTAAAATAAAAGACGTTATTATTAAGGCCTATTTAGGTAAATAGGAATAGTAGTTAGTTAACGCGTCACACCGGATAACCTCTAGATCTATTTATAACAAATTCCCAAAATTAAAGAGGTAAATCCCACTAAATTTTTATTACTATTATTAAAATCCTATTACAAAAACACTATAAGGAGCTAGGGTAGAAGAAGAGTAAAGGAATAAAAGATAAAGTAAAGTTCTACGCTAGTAAAGAGCTGACAATAAGTCGCATTATAGAGTACCTTTCCACTAAGGGTTTCCCTAGTGGTTTTAGCTAGAACTCTATAAAAGCTTAATAGAGGTAAAGTCTTAGAGGACTAAAACCCTAAAAGGGGAGGTAATTGTAACGGAATCCCCTAAGAGGTACATATCTAATAAGACGGTAGGAGGTTTTATTTATATCCCATCTATATTCCAGAAGACACAGTTAGACAGATTAGGGGCGAAAGGTTTTACTAGCGTCTTAGAAGAAATATATAGGAAGCTAGTTCCCCTCTAGAGAAGAACTAGCAATTAGTCTCTAAATANAAGTGGTTANAAGNATTTATCCTTTAATATATAAAACTTATTCTACCTTTAACTTACCTTTAACTTACCTTTAACTTACCTTCTACTTACCGGTGACACTGTCGATTAGATAATTATACGTTCCGGTTAGGCTAGCCTCTTATAATAAATATAGATTAAAAGATAAGGGATATAGTAGCTACTTAGCTAAGGGCCAGGGGCTATCTAGATCGTATACGATTACCTTTTAAGGCGATTAGTATACCGATATACAATTGGCAGTGCAGCGGTACAGCTCTACTATAACAGCAACCTAAAGGTAATTTAATCGCTATCTAAAAGCTTTTTAGTAGAAGTTAAGGGGGATTGTATATAATTAGGCTAGTAATACTCTAGGCCAACCGTAGATCGCTACGCTAAAAGTAGGTTCTACTAATAGGATATAAAAGGTTAAACGCCATTAAAGATATATAGCTACCCTAGAGGCTATCTAATTGCTATTTAATGGCTATTTAAAAAAAACTAACGGCTAGCTTTTAAAGCTATAGTTACTACCCTTGCTTCTAAACCAAATATAATCCTAAGCTATAGCTTAAAGATTTAATATAATCCTATAGAGTTATATATAACGAAGCCTTATAGTAAATATTACGGTGGACTTATTAATAGGCTAAGTATATAGATAGAATAAGATAATAAGCTTTACTATAGAGTAAGTGCCTAATAAATCAACTCCAGTTATATTCTAAGATTTACTATAAAGAGAGAACTATCTAAGGTAGGGACTGTAGTCCTTTAAATACATAACCTAACTCCTAAGAAATGTGCTAAGTACGTTAGTACGTCGTTATATTACGTTTCTACGTTCTTATATTTCTATATTCTAAACTTATAATATATAATTAAATATATAACTTAGCTACCCTTTATCCTATAGTTTAACTAGTTCTAGTGCCTTCTGCGCTTCTACTACTAGTCCGTTTATATCCTCCTTAAGTGGTTATACTACTACTATATAAGGTCGTTAATGCTATCTCCCTTCTCTCTATCTTTATCCTTAAAGATATCCTATATCTTTAAGTCGTTAATTAGAGGTATAGCACTCCCATCTATAATTTAATAACCTTTTATTAGATCTTTATATTTTAATTATTTTTTTTATTTAGTAAAACTATACTGTCCTATTCTCGTTATATAGAGCGAGAGTATTAGTTTATATTATAATTGCAACTCTATTTAGTTACTAGCCTTCCTCCTATACTAAGTATATATGTTTTATTATTCTTTATAGGCGTCTAATACCTTATATAATTTATTATAGGGTCTTATATTTAATCTAAGGCCTCTTACCTTAAAGGTAAACTCGCCCTAGCCCTTAAAGAGCTTAAACGTTCTTATATCGCTGGGTAGGGGGCCTTTAAGGCCTAAATAGCTGCGTCTACTTAGCTAACCTATCTTAAAAAGGGTTATAAAAAGGACTATTTAAAGGAGTAGCGTCTAGCTAAGTAGGGTCTTTATAAACTTAAACTAGGGGAGGCTAAAAGGGTTTATTTAAATAAAGAGGGAAATAACTCTAAGTAGATTAGCAGATATTCCTCTTAGGTCCCTCTTAGCTAATTTGTTTTACAGTAATTCTTCTATAAGAGTATATATATTAGATCCCGCCACGCTTGCGAATAAGTTCGCAAGCACTCTGTGTCTTTTTGGCCGTATAGCGACGTAGAGGCGGGATACGTTATATCTTCCTTATTACTATTTTCTAACCTAATTTCTTCCAATGCCCGCTAAGCCCTACTATATACGTCCACGTTACCGTAGGTAGAAACATTACCAGGAAATTATTCCTTATAATAGCTAAGTGTAGAGGCGGTAGAGGAGAGCCGTTATAGCGCGCGTAGCGCGCTAGTATTGCGACTCTGCGGTATTAAGCCTATGACGCGTATAAGTATCGCCCTTAATAATACTAGGAGTTCTACTACCCCTACTTAGGGCTCCTATTATACTATTTAGGGAGGCTATTAAGGGAAACTAGGATATAAAAACCGCCTAACGTATAATTACCTAGCTAATAGCTAGGCCTAAAACTAGACTTATCTAGCTAGTTAATGTAAATATGCCCTAGGCGTATAATAGGATACCCTTAGGCTTATATTAGCTCTAAGTCTATAAAGACACGGCGAGGGTATAGGGAACCTCCTTTTATAAGAACTTGTTAAGGTTAAAACGTTATAAACTCTGTATATAAAACTTATTAAGGCCTCTCTAAGAGCCTATCTAGTATACCTAAGTAACTTAAAAAAGGGTCTTAATAGGCATAGTATGCGCAACCTAGACAATAGCGATGTAATAGTAACGCGATAATAACTAAACAGCTATAAGGGTTATTTTAACCCTTACTTGGGTATATCGCATAAGGGCCGCTTAGGGGTAGCTAAGGCCTAGCCTTCGGCTAGGCTTGGCACCTCCTTATAAGCACCTCGGGCTTACAGCCATTTCCCTCCTTATCGGTTTGTCTTCGTACGAGGCTATTGCTATACTCTTTACTATATCGTCCTCTTCTATCGACTCTCCTTATAACTTATACTCGGCTTACCTGCTCTTTACTATACACCTATATAATATACCTTACAACAGCTTAGTAAGGTAGGTTACTATAAGTAGCAATATAGGTAAAGCTCTAGGCAGTAGAATTATAGGCTAGCTTTAATAGCCCTATAGTATTATAAGGCGACTTATAGGAGGGGTTTAATAGGTATAGTATATATAACCTAACGTATATATATAGGGGAGGCTTTAAAGGAAATATAGGCCATTTAGGTAAAGACTTAATAGTTAAAAATATAGGCTAGTATATAAAAAAAGGGGGATATAAGCTTAGTTAGTAGGAGAGAGTAAAGTAGGTCACCTAACGTAGGACTTAGTATTTATAGGCCCCTCTTATAAAACACAGTTAGCCTATTATAAGGAAACCCTTATAGGTAATATAAAATAAAAACTAGTGGTATATAGGGTATTATACCCCTATATTACTACTAGCCTCTTATAGGGTATAGTGCGTAGTAGCTATTACTAGCTTTAAGGACCTTACCCTTTAACTAAGCTTTAGTCCTTAGTATACCTAATATATAAGCATTAGCATTTTATTAGGGTGCTAAGATCCTAGAGGCCTCCTGATAGGATTTTAACTTTCTTAGAGGTCCTAATCGTCCTAGTAGGCTCCTAGTAGGCTCCTAGCAGGATTTTAATTTTCCTAATTATCCTAGTTGTCCTAACAGGATCTTTAATTTCCTAATCGTCCTCTTATAGTCCTATTAGGGTCCTAATAGGAAACTAGTATTTCCTAATCGTTCCTAACAGGCTCCTAGCAGGATTTTAATTTTCTTAATTATCCTATTAGGTTCCTAACAGAATACCCCTAAGCGACACCCCTTTTAACCCCCCCCTAAAGCGATACCTCCTATACACACCCCTTAAGATACCCCCCTAATGCGACACCTTCCCCACTGTAATACCCCCCTAATGGGATACCTCCCCCCTAATGCGATACGTCCCTATATACGCGTACGCGCAATATATAGTGCTATCGGGTCCCCACTATATTCCTAATAGCCTACACATACCTCTACTAAGTTACCTCCTTTATAGTCACCCTATTCTTTACCCTTCCTTATATCCTCCCTTAGGAGGTACTAGAATAGCAGCCAGTAGAGGACCATCGCCAAAACTAGACGACCGTCGCCAGAACTAGACGACCGTCGCCAGAACTAGACGACCGTCGCCAGAACTAAACGACCGTCGCCAGAACCAGACGACCGTCGCCAGAACTAGACGACCGTCGCTAGAACTAGACGGCCGTCGTTAAAACCAGACGACCGTTATAAGAACTAGACGATAACCTTTTAAATAACCAGCTAGCGAAGACCACGAACGATTTAATTAATCAATTAATCGAATTTGATATTAGCCTATTACCGAATAGTATTAAGGCCTCCTAGGGAGGCACCCTAGACGACTACTGTTTAAATATATAGCTAGCGAACGGCTATAGAGAATGACCTGGATTAATTAGAGCCTTTAATTAGGCCGACCTCTCCCCTAAATTAAATTAGATACTAACATAGGCAGGTAAGTAGGTAGGTAGGTAGGTAAGTAGGTAGGTAGGTAGGCAGGTAGGCAGGTAAGTAGGAGAGGACTATTTTTAAAACCAGACGATAATCGTTTAAACGACCAGCCAGCGAATACCACAATTGATTTAATTGATCGATTAAATCGAACCAGAGCCTTAATATTAGCCTATTACTGAATTAAATTGAATTAAGGCCTCCTAGGGAGGTACTCTAGATAACTACCGTTTAAACGTATAGCTAACGAACGCCCATAGAAAACGATTTAAATTAATATAATTAATCGCAATTAAATTAAGCAGAGCCTTTAATTGGGCTGACCTCTCCCCCGAATTATAGATATAGACAGGTAGGTATAGATAGGTAGGCACAGATAGGTAGGACAGGCAGGTAGGTAGGTAGGTAGGCAGGCACTAGGCCTAGTTAGGAAATCAGCACACGGCCGGCGGATTATTGGGAACACCGCCAATTGACGATTTGGAGCCTCCGCGAGAGGCTCCTTAGTTAATCGCCTAACGCCCAAGCGATTGTAGAGCTCTATAATAGACACAGGCGGTAGATAAGAGAAATTAATTTAGATTATTTAGATTATATATAATTAAATTAATTATATATTTTTTAACTAGCTGTAAATACTAGAGTATTAATATACCTTATTTTTAAATCTAGAATTTTTATTATTGTCCTAATGGTCCTAATGGTCCTAATGGTCCTAATAGTCCTAAAGGTCTTAGAGGTCCTAGAGGTCCTAGAGGTCCTAAAGGTCCTAATAGTCCTAGTGATCTAGGCGACCTCCTAATAGGTTCCTAATAGGATGCTAAGTGTAAGTGTCTCCTAGAGCTCCTAATAGCCCTAATAGGAGCTATTAGGAGCTGTTAGTACTGTTAGGAGGCACATATATTTTGCTAATAAAGTAGGATTATATCCTAGTTAAAGAGACTATTATATAGCTTAAGAGAACAGATATATATATTAGTATATTAATAGACGGAACCGTTTATTACTAGGGTAGTATGCTAGTAAGATATACTTAAGGAGTAAATAGGAGTTATTTAAGTAGGGGAGGCTTTTAGCTAGGCCTTAACCGTAAAAGGTATTTAAGGCTTCTATATTATAGGATATAGCTATAGCGCCCTTATAGGATTACGTTAGTAAGTATATAAAATAGGAGTTGCGACCCTTATAAATAGTAGCTTATATTATAGAACACCTCTATAATACCTTATATATATCCACCTGTTTTTACTAACTTAGTAATTAAAGACCGACTATAAAACGGCAATTTAACGGCAATCTGCGGAAATCTAACGGCAATCTGCCGTATTCTGCTATATTCCATTAAGTTCTACTAGAACTTCTACCCAAATCCTATTCTACTTTATATACGTATTAACTAAGTAACTAAGCTAATAATATAACGTGGGTGACAGGGTTTTGACGGTTTTAAGGTTTCCCATACAAACTTTGTCTGTGTCCTCTCGCTTAAAGTTTTGATGTTCAAAACCGTCAAAACCCATCACACCGTCAAAACCCTGTCACCCACGTTATACCCTTTCTTTCCGTTTTCTTACCTTCTTACCTTATATAATGTCTTAACTTTATTACGCAGTTTATATATATAGCTTAATAGTATTTACTTCGCTATATATTATCGCCGCTTATACTTATTCCGTAATACTATATTGCGTTAAATCTATACCTTATACCGCCCCGCTTTACCTAGTATATAAAATAACCTAGAAGCCCCTATATCTATAACTAACTTACGTAATATATTTACTAAATAAATAAAAAGCCTATAAAAGGCCTTTATAGACACCCTTGCTTAATAAAAGGCCTAATATTAGAAGATAATTAGATCTCTAAGAAAAGAAATTAAAGAGATCCATTATAACCTACTATCTGCTATACCGTCGCCCCTACCTATTCCCACTAGTGTTAACCTATAAGTATTAAACAGAAGAAATATATTTAGGACTAGCTCCTTAGCCCTAAATTCGCTAATTAGTACCTCTATAAAAAAAGCTAACTAAATGTCTTTCTAATTCTCCCACCTATTTAAATAAAAGGAGTAAACTACGCTCCTTTTTTAACCAACTTAAGAATAAACTAAACGGTAATATTAATCGCTACGTTACTCCTAAAAGTTAGCTACGTTATACTATAAGTCGCTTAAAAAGAGACGCCGTAGAAACTATCTACTTGTTCTGGCTAAATACTATAAAAGAACTAGTCGCTATACTAGAAGTATCTTATAACGACCCTAACCAAACTGCTATAGTATAAAGAAAACTAAATATAATAATGTAAGGCCCTAAGAACTTCCTATTATATTTTATTAAGTTCTACTATTATATTAAAGAGACTAAATAAAATAAATCCGCCTTAATTAACCGCTTAATAAAAATTTTAAGCCCTAAATTTTAAGCATCCATTATAGGAGTTAGACTGCTAGATATTATTACTGCCTATATAAATATTATTAATGGCTTATATAACGACTTACTACGTCTTATCCCAAAATATACGCCTTAATACTTGGCCCCTAAGCTGCCTAAAACCCATAAGGACCTAAATGCCATAAATATTAATACTAAGATCCTAGAGTATGCTTTATTAGGGTCCTCTAAATAAAAACGGCGTATTGAGCTATGCCTTTACTTTAAGTACGGAAGTAAAAGATACATCTTAAAATACTACCTCGTTCCCCTATTTATACCCTAAAACGATTTATGAATAGTCCGCATTAGCAACTATTTACTACGCCTAACTTTAAGCTATTACTTACGGCCCTCCTTGTCCAGTTTTAGCCCTATATTTAGTAAGTACTATTTATAAAAATAAAATCATAACTAATGTGCTATAAGAACCCAGCCTTAATCGCCTATAAAAGGAAGGTTTTAAAGCTAAGTCGCTCTCTAAAACGACTCTGCCTTGGAATCTTATTAAATACTTTAGATATTACAAACTCTAACTTTTAGGACCATAGTATAACTATTAACTACCGCCTTTAGCAGAGTAATTAATAGGCCAATACTTATGTGCTAATTAATATAGGAGCTAGTAGTATAGGATTTATTAATAAAATCTTTATATAAGATAATAGTTTTACTCTAATCCCCCTTAACTAGTATATTAATATATTTAGATTTAATAGCAAATATATGGTCTTAGGTTAAATTACCTATATAGTATACCTAAGACTCTAATACCTAAACTATAAAGAATTAATTAGGCCTTTTATTACTACTCTAGGTTACTTAGTAATTCTTAAATAACCTTAGATAAAGCTATATAAGGTAACTATTAATTAAAACAACCTTAAGCTTCTATTTACTGCCTCCTATTATAAGCAGAAGTGCCTTTTTTTTTTCTATCCATTGTATTATACTACGTACAATACTGCGCATGCAGCCTTAGGCTATGGCGCTATAGTTCTATATACATAAATCCTTTCTAGGCAGCTTAATATGTACTAGTAGCTATGTCCTAGTAGTTTATAGTTTCCTAGTAAAACACTAAGATACTACAACTACTAGGGAATAAGAAAATGGTAAGAAAAACCATAAGAAATCCTAACCCCTATCTCTGTCCTTTTGCAATTTATTTCTGTTCTTTTGCTCTCTAATATCTTTTTAAGAGTCTAGTAGGAGTTGCCTCCTTCTAGAATCCTATCTGTTTTATTCTTCTATAGAATCTTCTTTACGTACTAGTTTAGCAGCTTTAAGAGTCTCGCAGTCTTTACTATTAGTAAAGTGTTTTTCTTTATAATTAATGCAAAGAGGGGTGGTATGCTGGCAAGGCTTGCCTATTATTATACAGGTAGAACAGGAATGGTCTTTAGATAAATATGCAGCCGCATAGTATCTGCAGGCCCTAGTAGAGCACCTGTCTCCTATATGGCCAAATTTTTGGCAGCTCGTGCACTGCGTAGTAGGAGAGACTTNGAGGTATTTTACTACCTTAGTAGCTGTACCTGCAATTGATATCTCTTTTTGCTTAAGGATTTCTTGTCTTTTTTCTTCGTTTTCTATAGTAAAAACTATAGAGCCAAATCTGGTCTGTGGATTGTGTCTTTTTTCGCTAGATGAGATCCATCTAGGTAGTCCTTGTATCNTTATAGGATTAAAGGTCTTAATTTCTTCTTTTAGAAGCTTAGAGCCTCCTTCTCCTAGGAAAGGTAGGGTAGGAACCCCATGGGCTATAACTTGAACCCATGGTTCCAGTTTTTGTTCTCTTTAGAAGGTAAAGCAGTTATGCCAGATCTCCTTGTATTTAACTAGGAAATCTGCATTATACTCCTCTGTAGTAGTAAGGAGAATATTTTGTTTTCCTCTAGTTCTAGCTATAGACGCTAGTACTGGTTTTTCTACTTATAGTTTTAATGTAAATAGTTAATTGACTTTGTTTCGTATCGAGAAGATATTTAGAGGTTGGTCTTTTTCGTCTGTAATTAGGACTAGCTTCCTTTCTTATAACTGCTTTTTCTTACTTCTAGTAGAAGTAGGAGAACTCCTACTAGAAGGAGGTGGTAGTAAGGAGGGTAGGGAGGATGAGGAAGGGAGGTTCTTCCTTAGTCTTTCTGCGTAAGTTTCCTTAGTAGGGGCTACCTCCTTACGGAGAGCCCTTACTTCTTCTACTAGCCCTTTTAGGACATCTTTTTCCTTTTCTTTTCCTTTTATAAAGGGATTTTCTCTTATTAGGATACTCCTTATATAGTCCTCTAGCTATTTAATTAATTCTTTTTTTTCTTCTTCTTCTAGCCCTTTATATGCCTGGGTTAGGCTTTTTAGAGCCTTTTATAGGTATTGTTCTGGAGAAAGGGGAGGAAAAGGTATAGGTGTACTAGGTATGCCATCCGTAGTAGTTATTAGTTTCTTTTTTATAGGTTTTTGGTTTTCTTTTTCAGGAGAAGTTTAAGGATATTCTCTTTTCTCTCCCTTCTTAGACAAGCTGGGAGGAGAAAGAAAAGAAGATAAAAATAGAAATCTATTATCATTTCCTTCTATAGGGGTTTCGCCTATAGACTCGTTGTCGTCACTTATCTCTATAGGAGGTTTCTTTTTAGGCCTGGTAGGCCTTGGCATCTTATAGGGGGAGTTTTCTAGTTTTTACTATCCTTATACCCTTTTTCCTTACTAATCCTACTAGAGGATTTCTGGGGAGATTAGGTTTAAAGGCAGTAGTAATACTAGACCCCTAGTATTGGTGGTGGTGGTGGTGGTGGTTTTGGTGTTCCTGTCCGTGCCTCGCTTACAAGCTAGGACCGCCCCTAAGAAGAATTTTCTGTTGGGGGAAAGGGGGTAAAACGACAATTAAATCCACCTATAGCTCGCTAAGCAGTAGGAATTGGGTCTTGAAAGTTGGAAAATCGATTGTTTTTGGTGGTAAGATGGGTATGCGTAAGTTTTGAAGTGCGGCGCTTCCTTTTGGTAAGGTTGCATGTGTGGTAAAAGTTTTGCAGAAGTGCCTTATAACTTACTATTTAAACCTAAAACTAAAGTTTAGAAAGTCTACTAGATCTACTAGCCCCAAATTTCTACCCTATATATAAGGAATCTACTTAATTGCACTAATCTAGAAATTCTATTAATTCCTACTAATATAAGACTTCTATTAATATCTATTAAGAACCTAAAATTCCTACTAAACTCTATAAACCGATTTTATCCACTATACCGCCCTAAACTAAGTAGAAGCTTAAGCTTAATATATAAAAGTACTAGAAGAACTAGTATTTTACTATAAGAAGGATACTTAAAGAACCTAAACCCGAATCTAATACTAACTCTATACCTAATACTAAACCTAAAGCTAAGTAAGAAACCGTATAAGAAACTAAAAACAATTTAAGCTTACTTAATACCTTTACAATTGGAGCCACCTTACTAATACAACTTGCCAAAAAGTCTAAATATATAATATTTGCTATTATAATGGCTAATATTAAGAGGGCCTTAGTACAAAAAAAGTATACTAACTCTACTATAAAGGTACTAGTAGTACTATAAAAAACTAGACGTATTTTTATAAAAGGAAGCTAATAAGCTACTGGAATACCGGTTACACAACTATAAAATTATACTTAAAGAAGGAAAATAGCCTAGATTTAGACCCCTATACGGGATATCCTAAAATAAACTTTAAGTACTATAGAAGTGTTTAGACAAGAACCTAAGTAAAGGATTTATTAGAGCAAGCTTTTCGCCTATAGCCGTATTAGTAATCTTTATTAGGAAACCTAGTAGTAGTTTACGCTTCTATATAAACTACTAAGCTCTTAATACTATTACCGTTAAGAACTAATATCTAATCCCGTTAATATAAAAGACGCTAAACTAACTAAGTAAGGCTCGCTACTATATAAAGCTTAATATTATCTTTATATTTAACCGCCTCCGTATTATAAAAGGAGATAAATAGCTTATTGCATTCCGTATCTAGTATAGATTATTTAAGTACTTAGTAATACTATCTAGTCTTATAAACGCCCTAAGCTTATTTTATATTACATAAATAATACCTAATATCCCTACCTAGATATCTTTTATATAGCTTATATTAATAATATACTAATATATAGTAATAACCTAACTAAATATTAGAAATATATTAACCTTATTTTATAAGCCTTATATAGAGCTAGTCTATAAAGCAGAAGTCTTATACTTTAGACTTTTTATTTCTATAAATAGTATATAAATAGACTTAAAGAAAGTTAAAGCAATTGTAAACTAGTAAGAGCCTTTATAGGATTTGCTAGTTTTTACTAATAGTTTATTAATAACTTCTTCGCCCTAGTTTTACCCCTTATAGCTCTAACATTAAAGAATAAAGTATTTGTTTTTAATAAAAAATATAAGAAGGCATTTACTTACCTAAAAGTTATATTTACTACCGCGCCTATATTCTAATACTTTAATCTAAACTAAATAAGTATTATAGAAGCTAATTTATTTGACTATATTACTAGAGGTATTCTATCTTAATATAATAAGGATAGAATATAATACTCTATAGTATATTTCTTAAAATAACTAAGCCTAGCTAAATTGTTACGTAAAACCTAAGTAGATAGTTATATAGCTACAAGGTACGGGCGACCCTAGAGCAACCTAAGGGTAACTCGCCCGTAAGGCGCGTGCGCTATACATACCTAGGGAAAACCCTTCCTACCTCACACACAGACTCCTCCTTTTTCCCTTAAGGATTCGTCTCTGTCTATACAATATACCCTATTATTCTATTATTAGACTCCCTATCTATATTCTTACCTTACATTTAAATCCTTACTAATCCCCTTAGGAGGATAGAAGGTTTAATTTTTCCACAATCCCTCCGAAAAGAAAACCGACGCCTATACCCGACGGTAATACGCTGGCGATACGACCGCAGAACGCCTTAGGATTTAGTGTAGATAAAACTACTAGAAGCATACTAGTAGAATCTAAGCTACCTCCGGAATCTTAAAACGATTAAATATCTATAAATACTGGAGACTAGTTTAACTTATATACCTAGGCTTAAGAAGAGCTTAGTAAGGTTACTAGAGTCTTACTAAATACTACTAACCTAAAGGAGCTAGATAAGCTAGCTAAGAAAATAGCCAACTTATAGAGCATTATTAATTTAATAAAGCCCTTTCGTTAACTCTTTAGTAAGGAGTATAAGTTATATAGCGAACGCATACGCTAAGCAAATCTTAACGCCCTAGTTAAGAAGTTACTACCCAATATTAGCGGTATAACTCAATAGTATTTTAACTGGTAGATTGCCGCAGTTAAGAACTAATTCGAGGTTAATAACGCCAACTACAACTATAAATAACGCACGCGCTAGGCTATCGAAGGTCTTATAAAAGAAAAGATAATCGCTTAACTAGTGTATTAACGGCTAGGCACTAAGGATAAAGGTCCTTTACTATAGGATAAGTTTAAGACTATAGTCTAAGACTAGATTAGGAACTCTATAGTCAGGCGCTTTAATAATACTACTATATACTATATGGCTATTATAAAGGAGAACTAGAGGTTTAACGTCTTCCTAGCCTATATACGTAGCTTAGAGGACCGCTTCTTATATACCCCTTTTATTAATCCTAAGCAATAGGTAGACTTTTAGTTCTCGCGCCTTCTAGCCTACCTATAAGTAGAGCTCTTCTGCCAAAACTTTATTAAATGGGTAAGAACCGCTAAAGACCTCTTTACTAAAATCCACTATATAAAGTAACTGCTTAATACTATAAAGCTTACGGAAGACCGCGTAGGGGGCAACGGTAGATCCTTGCGCTTAAAGCGTGGTTATAATATAGGCTTTATAGATTTAGGTTTAGGGAATAGAACCTAAAAAAGGCGACGCTTTTCTAAGCAAAATCTCAGGGAGACCACCTAAAAGCTAAACGGCTTAGGGGACCCCCTAAACGCTAGTGCTATGTAGGCGAGTTAAAGGACCGCAGGCGGCTACTATAAGGAATACTAAAAGCAGGCTAATAAAGAGAAGTCAGCTTAGCCTTCGGAAAACCCAAAGCCCTAGTAGTGTATCTCTCTTAACTGCAACTAGGGCCTAATATAAAGGGAGAGAAAAAAATGTATTATAGTATATATTACAATAGATACGCCCTAGGGTAAAGTCCGCCTACGTACTTTATACAATAATAGGTACTAAATTAACCTTATTAATTAGGACGTCGTCTATAGGTTTAACCTGCCTATATACTACGCGCTATATTTATATAAACCTATTATACGTTTCCTTAATAGCAACCAGACAATAATTTAGGATACTTATAATCTAATAGTTACTACTAGCGACTCCTAGGGTACCTCTCGCACTATTAACCCGCAAACCTTTTAGGGCGGCTTATTTAATAGTTACGATATAGTTCTTAAATAGAATTAGCTTGCGGAAGCAGATCTATTAATTAGCTTCTATTCTAAATAGTTTATCTAAGGTACTTCAGACCCTAGACGCCTCTAAATAATTACCCTTAACACTTTCTTAGTAGATATTAAGGCTAGTAAAACAGTCTATTCGCTATAGCTAGAAGACTTCTTTTCTACGCTAGTTATAAATATAATAGAGGACCTATTATTACTAGCAGCGAGTACCTATGCAGACCCTTTAGATATAGAGATACCAGTTATAAATATAGTAAAGGACCTACTATTACTAGCAGCGAGTACCTATAAAGACCCTCTAGTGCTAGCGTAGATTACCTATATATAAGGGGGAGGTAATTAAAACCCTAAAACTATTAAGTATACTACAGTAGAGCTATATATACTTTTAGTATAAGCATACCTATAAAACGTATATTGGCTATACCCTTCTCTTTACTAGCTCCTAGAAGCACACTACTACGCAATAGTTGCTTTAACCTTTATAGTCCCTAGCCTACCAGATATATATAAGGAGAAAATTAATATCTTCTTTAATAAGCTAGTAAGTGTACTACCATAGAACTCTAAGTACGACTATGCAATTAACTTAAAAGAAGGCAAGACGCCACTATAAATGCCCCTCTATAACCTCTTATAGAAAGAGTTATAGTATAAGGGATATTATTGCGGACACCTTAGGTTACCCTTAGGACAAACCCCAGACGCCCCTTAGATAGTCGCCGGTTATATACTAAAGGCATATGCCCGTAGTATATAGTCTCCACAATCCCCAAGGCCTTACCTCCTTAAGGATTTGTCTTTCTTACTAATCTATCCTATTCCACAATTATATCCTTATAGCCCCCTATCTACAAGATCCCTATATATTTAAATCCTTCTTACTTCTTTTTAGAAGGGTAGTCGGCTTTAAAGACTAGATTATTTATTTACATTTTTTATTTATAACTACTATCCTCCCTTAAAATCTTGCGATAACTTAAATAGAAACTCCACGGATACCTTATTAAAAGCCGTCGTGTAAAGGCAGGAAGGTCCCTCTAATAGCGAGAGATTGCGATAATATAACCCTTTAGGTAAGACGGCTAAATAGGCCCTAATACCTAGATACTCTAGGAGCTTAAAGACTCTTACATACCTATAGTTACTACTAAAAAAACGCAGATACCATTTATAATAGTTATAACGCTGCTAAAAAGTAACTAAAACCCCTCTAGCCTAACCTAGGCTAATTAGAAGATTAAGCGCTAAAGGCAACTTTAAGATCTTCCCCTAAGCTAGAAATGCTAAAGGAATATATTAATATATCTAATTAGGGAACTAACTAGAACCCTCCTAAAAGACTACCAGCCTATAATTAGTATAGTGGTGGTATATAAACTGCTTATAAGCTAAGCGGGCCTACCTCTTTAGGTAATTTAAACTAACTATTAACTTAAGACTTAAGCCTTATAGGGAAATCTACACTAGCTACTGGTATTAATACTACCTCTATAGCCGGAGCTTCCTTAAAGCTAAGGCTAGAAAGTTAAGAGCCCTAAACCAATATTCTTTAAGATAGATATTAGAAAGCTGCTATAAGGCTTTTAGAAGCTATATGGGAAGGAGCCACTAATAAATATATTAGAAACCTTTAGGGGTAGGTTTAAATTTAGTAAAGCTTAATTTAGGCTAGATAAAATCTTTTATAACCTAGTTAAGGCTAAAGGCTTCCTAGGAGCTACCTAGTACTTACCTAAGGTATAGAAGACTTAGAGAGTTATCTATACTATAAATAGAAAAAGGATATAGACTAACTAGCTAAGGCCTTTAGTAGTTTAGAACTCCGCTATAGACCTAACGCCTAGTAGTTAAACGATTAGGTTTATAAGGTAGATAACTTCTTTAAGATACTAATAATATAAGATAATACTAAAGAGCGTATACGCTGGATTATTAGTAAGATTAAAGATTAATTGCTAAACTAGATCGTATTTAATCAGCTTAATAAAGAGTAAATTACTATATAGCTATAGCTGTAAACCTTCCTAAAGAAATGGACTTAAGATCTATATATTATACAATATAATAATATAGAGCTATTCTAGAATGGGATATAGCTTAACTGCCATAACTTCCGCTAGTTTATAAACTTTATAAAAACTTATACTTAACAAATAGATTTAGAGCCCTTTAAAAATAAGGATGGTAGCATTTATAAAAAAAGAAGATTGGGTTTATCTAGGCTAGAATTAAGCTAGTAATTTGTAATAAAATAAAGCGCGTAGGAGCCCTATTGCGGATTACTATATATACAGATTTTAAATAAGTAGTTCTAAACGCTAAAGATATAGTAAGGAACTAGACCTCTTCTGGTAGAAAGCTAGGGGGTTACTAAAAGTATAGGCACTTTAGTAATAACGTAGGGCAGACCTAACCTTTAAAGAAGCTGTTCTTAAAGAAAACTTTAAAAGGGTTAAAGTTAGGAGCCTTAAATAACAGGAAAGATTCCTAGGGTTAACCTAATACCTATTTAGCACCTTTATAGGAACATTCTAAGAAGTTAAGAGAAAACTTTAGAGGTAGATTTTATTAGAAAAATAAGTAGGGTAATAACCGCACTAATAATAAAATAAAAAGCCTTAGTCGCGGACCTTTTCTAGCTATAACTAGGGCAAGATATAAAAGAAAAGACTCTCCGTATTACTATTAAGCTAAAAATAATACTCCCTATAGGTAAGGTATAATAGTTCTAAGCACTATATAATAGCGGCGCCAAAATTAATCTTATACGATATAATTTGGTAAAAGAGTATAAACTTATCCTATTATAAAGGTAGCAGAAACCTATTATAGGCTTCCTAAATAAGCATTAAATTAAACTATATAGTGCCTATAAGCTTATAGTATTAATGGCTAATATACACAACCGCACTAAGGTAGTTAGCCCGCAACCCTTCTAGGCGGCTAACTTTATAGGTTATAACCTTATCCTTAGATACCCTTAGCTTACGGAAGTAGATCCTAAGATACACTTTAAAACTAAAGCCTTTAAATAGTAGAACAATAAAGATTTAAAAGGGCGTATATTACTAATAAGCCTAAAGAACATTTTAGAGAATGTAGCCTTAAGTGAAATAGTATACGCTCTATACCCAAAGGAGTATTAAATTTAACCTTTATTTAATAGTAAAATAGGTATAGAGCCTAGTATAGGTAATAACCCTTTTATAATAAAGACCCTATAGAGAACTACTAGATAGGTCGCGGAGATATTATAGGGAGGCGGCGATCTTAAGGATCTTATAAGATACTTTAACTATTATAGGTTACTCTAGCTTAAGCAATATACGGAGAGTATACTACGGCATCTTAAGCGCTGCGTTAAGAATTTCCCTATTCTCTACTAGCTACTATATAAAATAGTATAATATATAGTAGCAACCATATATAAGCAACTACTATAGCGTATAACACTGCCTATAAGCATCCTAAGGGAGCTCTAAAACCTACCTAACGATAATATAGAGGATAAACGCGACCCTAATTTATTAAATATTCTAGTAGGCCTAAGGGACTTACTAAGGGTATTTTTAGGCAGGAGAGCTAAAGTCCTACTATAAAACTTAGAGTACGATTATATAATTAATCTAAAAGAAGGTAAATAACCGCTAAACCTTCCTATCTATAACCTCTTGCGTAAAGAGCTTAAGATCCTACGGAAGTACCTTAATAGGTTACTAGAAAAGGGGTAGATTTAGCTTAGTAAGTCGCCGGCAGACATACCAATCCTCTTTATCCTAAAACTAGATAGAACTATAAGGCTATATATAAACTATCGCGGTCTTAATAAGATTATAATTAAGAACCGTTACCTACTACTACTAGTTAGTAAAATGCTAGATTGACTATTTAGGGCAAAGATCTTTATAAAGCTAGATCTATAAGACGCCTACTATAGGCTTTGTATTAAAGAAGGGGATAAGTAAAAGACCGCTTTTAAGACCTAATATATCCACTTTAAGTATCTAGTAATGCCTTTCGGGCTAGCTAATGCGCCTATAATATTCCAATTATATATTTATAGAGCCTTAGGGGGACTACATCAGCAAAATGTTTATGCCTCCTAACAGTACTGACAGCTCCTGACAGCTCCTGACAGCTCCTGTCAGGGCTGTCAGGAGCTCCAGGAGACACTCACACTCGGCATCCTGTCAGGAACCTGTCAGGAGGTCGCCCGGACCACCAGGACCACCAGGACCTCCAGGACCTCCAGGACCTCCAGGACCTCCAGGACCATCAGGACCATCAGGACCATCAGGACCATCAGGACCATCAGGACCATCAGGACCATCAGGACAACAATAAAAATTCTAGATTTAAAAATAAGGTATATTAACACTCCAGTATTTGCAGCTAGTCAAAAAATACAAAATTAATTTTAATTATATATAATCTAAATAATCCAAATCAATCTCTCCTGTCTACCGCCTGTGTCTGTCATGGAGCTCTACTCGGGCGTCGGGCGATCGACTAAGGAGCCTCTCGCGGAGGCTCCAAATCGTCGATCGGCGGTGTTCCCGATGATCCGCCGGCCGTGTGCTGATTTCCTAACTAGGCCTAGTGCATGCCTGCCTGTCCTACCTGTCTGTGCCTGCCTGTGCCTGTCGTGCCCACCTGTCTATCCTACCTGTCTGTATCTGTAATTCGGGGGAGAGGTCGGCCCGATCGAAGGCTCTGCTTGATTCGATTGCGATTGATTGTATTAATTCGAATCGTTCTCCATGGGCGTTCGTTGGCTGTACATTTGAACGGTGGTCGTCTGGGGTGCCTCCCTAGGAGGCCTTGATTCGATTTGATTCGGTAATAGGCTGATATCGAGGCTCTGGTTCGATTCGATCGATCGATCGAATCGATCGTGGTGTTCGCTGGCTGGTCGTTCAAACGATTATCGTCTGGTTCTGACGACGGTCCTCTCCTACTTGCCTGCCTACCTGCCTGCCTACCTACCTACTTACCTACCTACCTACCTACCTACCTACCTACCTACCTGCCTGCCTGTGTCAGTATCTGATTTAATTCGGGGGAGAGGTCGGCCCGATCGAAGGCTCTAATTGATCCAGGTCGTTCTCTATGGCCGTTCGCTAGCTGTACATTCGAACGGTAGTCGTCTAGGGTGCCTCCCTAGGAGGCCTTGATACGATTCGGTAATAGGCTAATATCAAATTCGATTAATCGATCAATTGAATCATTCGTGGTCTTCGCTAGCTGGTTATTTGAAAGGTTGTCGTCTAGTTCTTATAACGGTCGTCTGGTTCTGGCGACGGTCGTCTGGTTTTAGCGACGGTCCTCTACTGGCTGCCGTTCTAGTGCCTCCTAAGGGAGGATGTAAGGAAGGGTAAAGAATGGGGTGACTGCAAAGGGGGTAACTTAGTAGAGGCACGTGTAGGCTATTGGGAATATAGCGGGGACCCAATAGCACTGTGTGTCGCGCGCACGCGTATATAGGGTTGTGTCGCATTAGGGGGGAGGTATCCCATTAGGGGGGGTATCACAGTGGGAAGGGTGTCGCATTGGGGGGGTGTCTTAAGGGGTGTGCATAGGAGGTGTCGCTTTGGGGGGGAGGGGGGTTAGGAGGGGTATCGCTTAGGGGTATCCTGTCAGGAACCTAACAGGACAAATAGGAAAATTAAAATCCTGCCAGGAGCCTATTAGGAATGATTAGGAAATACTAGTTTCCTATCAGGACCCTAACAGGACTGTAAGAGGATAATTAGGAAATCAAAGATCCTGCCAGGAGCCTATTAGGAACGATTAGGAAATACTAGTTTCCTATCAGGACCCTAACAGGACCGTAAGAGGACAATTAGGAAATCAAAGATCCTGCCAGGAGCCTATTAGGACGACTAGAACGATTAGGAAAATTAAAATCCTACCAGGAGCCTACTAGGAGCCTACTAGGACGATTAAGACCTCTAGAAAAGTCAAAATCCTATTAGGAGACCTCTAGGATCTTAGCACCCCAACAAAATGCTAATATAGTTAACCGTATATACGTTATCTATTTAGATAATATCTTAATCTACTTAGAAGATAAGGATTAACATAAGTAATATATCCGCGAAGTACTGGAACATTTAGATAATTAGGGCCTCTACGCTAAGGCGTTAAATTATATCTTTAACACTAAGTAGGTTAAGTTCCTAGGTTATATTATAACGCCTATAGGTATAGTTATAGACCTAGTACGGGTATAGATAATTTAGGAGTAGCCAGAGCTAGAGAGCTATTAGGATATTTAAATGTTCTTAGGCTTTACCAATTTCTATAAGCGCTTTATTTATAACTACTTAGACGTCACCTAATACCTATCTAACTATATTATAAAAGCTTCCTAAGACCTAATCTAAGGAGTAAAAAGCTTAAAGGCGGTAAGGGAAAAAACTAAAAAGGGACTAACTAAATAGTATAAGCTATAGTTATAGCCCAGAAAGGTTTAAAAGGCCTTTTAAAAACTTTACGCAAAGTTTATAAAAGCTCTATTACTACAGCATTTTAACCTAGATTAGCTATTAATAATAATTATTAATGCATTAAATTTTGCCTTTATTAATAATAATTCATTACTTAACGTCCGATTTAGATCCCTATTGGGCCCATACGGACTACTCCTTATTTACATATAGGGAGAAAACTCTATTTAAGAAAAATAAGAAAACCCCATAATCTATCTCCCTGCCTTTTAGGACTCGCCTACTTAGCGCCTATAAGTTGCCTATAGTGCTCTACTACCTTACTATTTAACCTCCTTAAGAACTACTACTGCCGTAACAAGCCTATGGACGCGCTAGTATTATAAACTATTACTCTACTACTATAGAGTTACTAGGGGGCACCTACTACTCGCCCCCTTACCTTTTATTACTATTTCCCTTGCAACCTAAAACTAATTTAGTACATTTTAACTAATAAGCCACTAGGTAACCGCCTTAAGGCCTTTTTATATTAAAAGTAGTGTATTATAGTTCTCTATGCCAGCTACTAAGAGCATTATTTCTTAATTAGTGCGTAGGGGGCATAGCAGTATTATATGTTTTGGTATCTGTCTTAGCCAGCTATATTCGCATCTTAGGCTACTTACTAGAACACCTACCCAGTAAAGCCAATCTTTTAGTCCTATTATTCCTGTTCTTAAGAGTATTACTATTATATTTTCTACCTTTATTAGGCCTTCTTAGAGCCCTTAGGTATTTACCCCCTATAGTATTAACCATGTTATAGCTTAGGTTCGTCTTACCTAAATCAGCCCCTATACCTTTAACTTCTATTTACCTCTCCAGCGTTAGTCTAACCAGTATTATATTATAGTAGATGGTTTCCTAGCGTTCTTATATATTCTACTTTAACTCCTTTCTCTATTTTACTGTTATCTTTACTAACCTCTTATACGTCTCCCTTCCTCCTCTATATAGGCCTAGGCCCTAAAGCGGCACTATTCTTCTTTTACTTTCTTTACCTGTTTCTCTAATATCTCTTCCCTACTTTAAGGTTATTAGTTTATTCTCCTACAGGGCACCCTAAGGTCCCTCCATAGTTTACTTAGGCGTATCTTAATATACTTTATAATATTAGAGTTACGTTTATTTTATATCCTTTATATTACAGCGGCTTTAATATATAACTATAGGGGGGGAATATTAGATTCCTTTTTAAGCAGTGCTGTGGCCGTTCGCTTATACCCACCTATAATACTCTAAAGGCAGGCTATTTAGACCTTTTAAAGTGATTTAAGGAGTAATTTAGGGGGGCCCTTCTTAGTTTCTCTAATGGCCCAAATACTAGATCTATATATTATGGTTAGCTAAATAACTACTATATATAGTAGGCGTAACCTCTAGAAGTATGGACCCCATATAGAATTAACAATCCTAGATAAAGCAATAAACTATACTTAGCCTTTATAGGCCGCTTGCGCTATATATACGCTCCACTAAAGCTTACTATCTACCTATACTCCTAATACCCTTAGGCCCTAAACTAGTTAACCCCTAAAGCCTTAGATGCGAATTATATGCTAAAGATCTGCAAATTAGTTGCGTTTTCTTATAAAATAGATTAGCTAGTATTTCTCTAGTAAGAATTAGACTCTAT